>NC_090319.1:71501183-71807663 GCF_040869045.1 Eurosta solidaginis
CCATTTTTCCCCATACAATTTGACCCGCCCTAATATGTATGTATTTATTTTTCACAATCCAGTAGTCCATCAGTCTAATTATTCCTTTTTTTCGCTAGCCTAGCGTGTCAATCTATCAGTCAATTTGAACAGCCAATTTGGCTTCTTTTTATCGCAATCACAAAGCTTCATTCATTTTGCTTAATGCAAAAAATATGTCAAAGTGTCTGAGGATCGATTGACTACACCACATGATGGTAGCAGATTTGCTAAGAACCATAATATCAAAAGGATGGACATCCATGAAAGAAAAAATGCGTCTTTTAAAACAAAACGTTTTGAGTAGGAAAAGACAATCCGCCCAACTCTCGAGGAGAGGAAAGAAAAGGAAGGGGTGAAAAGGAAAGAAGGGAAGGAAAGGAAAGGAAGGAGATGAAAGGACAGGAAGGTAAGGAAAGGAAAGGATAGGAAAGGAAAGGAGAGGAAAGGAAAGGAAAGGAAAGGAAGGGAAAGGAAAGGAAAGGAAAGGAAAGGAAAGGAAAGAAAAGGAAAGGAAAGGAAAGGAAAGGAAAGGAAAGGAAAAGAAAGGAAAAGAAAGTAAATTAAAGGAAAGGAGGGGAAAGGAAGGACATCAGGTTATAAGCATATTATCGAACAAAAACTATTGATACAAAAATGTATCGATTATCAAAATACAATCGATTTTTTTTTCAAAAAGTGGTCGATATGTTATCAAATATTTTCCGATTTGAAAAGGTTATCGGTAATTTGTAGAAAATGAGGAGAGAAGAAAAAAAAATAAGAAGTTAAAACCGAAGTCGAAACCGTATCTGGAACCAAAACCAGGGCCTCAATCGTAACATACGATCCGCGGTCGAATGCCGTTTTTTAAATCAGAATAGCTCCGAAATGGTATATCGGATTAATGAAATATGTGAGCTAGGGACAACGCATACTGACTAAATCCAAAACATACTATTTTTTTTTTAATAGGTCGATAGCCTAATTCTTTCGCTTAAGTGAAAATAGTTTTTGATTCGTGATCGTACATTACAATTCCATAGCAGGCGTTGTGCTATCAACTTTTTATCGAACAAAGATTATAAATGAGTTATCGATTTTTTATTGGTTAATTGTTTATTTATTGCCAAAAATTTAACGAATATTTATCGAGACTTATTGGTATGTTATCAAAAATTTATCGATTATCAGAATTCCGATCGAAAAGTTATCGGTTATTTATAGAAAATGAGGAGAGAGGAAAATAAAAATAAGAAGTTAAAACCGAAACCGAAGCCGAAGCCGAAACCGGACCTGGAACCAAAACTAGGCATTGTGCTATCAACTTTTTATCGAACAAAGGTTATAAATGAGTTATCAAATTTTAATTGGTTAGTTATTGATTTATTTTCGAAAACTTAACGATTATTTATCGAAACTTATCAAAAATGTATCGATAACAAAATGTTAACGAATTTTTTTCAAAAAGTCGATATGTTATCGAAAATTTTTCGAGTTTTTACGAAAAATTTTTGGTTATTTATAGAAAGCGTGGAGAATGGGGAAGGAAAAATAAGAAGTCAAAACCGAAGTAAAAACCGAAGGCGGGATCAAACCCAAACTGCGTGTTATCAACTTATTATCAAACAAAGGTTATAGAAGGGTTATCGAATTTTAATTGGTTTAAATTTGATTCTTTATCGAAAAGTTATATAGTATTTAACAAAATTTATCGATTATCAAAAGTTATCTATTAGCTGTTGATATGTTATCGAAAATGTTAAGTTTTATTAACGAAAGTTTATCGTTATATTTAGAGAAAAGTTATGGATTTGTTATATTAGTCGTAACAGCTTGTGATAAGTGTGCTATTTTTGGAAAGTTATGATTTTGTTATAGAAAAACATCAGTCTGCTATCGCAAAGTTATCGATTTGTTATGAAAACTTTACAGGAGTTTTACTAATTAGTCACAGACGTCTTATTGATTTGTTATCGACGACAGACGAGCTGCGAACTCCCATAGTTTTTTTAAATGTAAATAAATGGTTTCATATACACACTTCTCTACTCTTGATAAGGGAATATACAAATTTAGGCGCTAATCTTCGGAGGTAACCGCATCTGTTCAAGCGAAATGTTCAGTGTTAATTGTAATTTAGCTGTAACCTGAAATTTCAAATTATTATTACCATTACTAATCATTTAAGTGCTTGCTATTATTAATTTCACTAATTCGTTTTATCGATTATTAATGTTTATTACTACCTGCTATTAATTAACTAACAATTATATTAAAAATAAATTTATTTAATAATTTCAAATAATCAAATTATAAAAAAAAACTATATAACAATTTTAGTTCTTAAGTAGTTAGTTGTGAAATTATTCAAATATTTCCAATTACTTCATTTTGTTTTATTTTTCGAAATAGATAAAGCACTTTTGGGGATACGAGTTTTTGTACTAAGTAGGTACAACATACTTTATTCAAATCAAATTGATTAAATCAAAAATTATGAAATATCTTTCTAAAAATACTCTCTGTTGTTAATTTCATGTTTTTTCGAAGCCTTGTAAGTGTTAGTCCTTCATTAAACAATAACAAGGAAAGCTCATTTGACAAATCAAAACGGTTTAATTAAAAACATTAAAAAAAAGTGATTAATAATAATTATGTTATGATTTCAAAAATTTAAAATAAAATA
The DNA here is from genome assembly GCF_040869045.1 of Eurosta solidaginis. Taxonomy (NCBI): domain Eukaryota; kingdom Metazoa; phylum Arthropoda; class Insecta; order Diptera; family Tephritidae; genus Eurosta; species Eurosta solidaginis. Next base: position 71,503,870 of record NC_090319.1, read on the forward strand.
ACAAAGTCAAATAACTTCAATCAAATTACAAAAAAAAAGAAATATAACTAAAAATAACCAAGTAATCATGTAATTCAAATATAAACAATTAATCAAATCAATGAATTTAGAAAATTTTATGATTATTGACTATTTAAAAGCTAAAAAGTAATTTAGTCGAAATTGATTTTCCTAATATCTTTATACCTTTCATGAAAAGGAAATGGTATATTAAGTTTCTAACGAATCTCAAAATTGTAAGTCCTTAAAGTAGAATAGATAGACCCACTAATCGGTATACTTAGATCAGGATGAAGAGCTGAGTTGATTTAGCCATGTCTGTCTGTCCGTCTGTCTGTTTGTATGCAAATTAGTGCCTCAATTTTTGAGATATCTTGGTAAAATTTGGTAAGCAGGTATATTTAAGTGTCCGATTAGACATTTGTCGGAACCGACTGGATCGGACTCCTGTAGCATATATGTATGCCCCATACAACCGATATTCAGAAAAGAGGATTTTTGTCATATCGCCCTCAATTTATCAGATTGAAGCTTCAAGCTGCACCATATGCTTTCGTATATTGCAAATATTGTTGTCTGAAAAAATGGATGAGATCGGTGGTATATATAGCAAATATCCCCCACAGCCTTTTGTTCAGATAAGAAACTTTTCATAATTTCTATCCCATTTTAACAGCCAGAGGCTTCAAATTTCACTGCTTATGTATGGAGCATTGATTGATGTCCGAAAAAATTTTATAAATCCGTGGTATATATAGTATATATACCATACAACCAATTGTTCAGATAAGAAACTTTTCGTAATTTCTGCCCCATTTTAATAGCTAGAAGCTTCGAACTTCACCGAATACTTACGTATAGAAAACTCATGATTGTCTGAAAAAAATCATAGAGATCGGTGGTATATATGGTATTTATCCCATACAACCGATTGTTAGGATAAGAATCTTTTCGTAATTTCTACCCAATTTTAACAGCTAGAACCTCCAAATTTTACCAAATGCTTACGCGTATAACATATATTGTTGTCTGAAGAAATCATAGAGATCGGTGGTATATATATTATATACCACATATAAAATGCATGAGCACAAAACGTGCTCCATCGTTTCCTCGTTCAACCCGTACTTCCTAGATCTGCTATCACTGACCAAGCCTAATTTAAAGACATGTGAAGGCAGTGTCCAGTCAAAATACCCATCATAAGTTTACATTCCTTTCTTTTTTCAACACTTTACAATTCCGCGCTTGGGCCACACCTTTACCAGTTGGTCGATCAAGTGCAACTCTCGCCTTCTCTTATTCTCGCCCAATATAATTGGGACCACTACGGAGCAATCTTCGAGGGATGCGCCAGAGCAGAGCATCTACACAGTGCCTAAAAGCCGAACTAGTGAATCTAGCATCGTAAAACGCATCCTCTATATATAGAAACATTACCAAAGTAAGATCCTTTCTTTAATAGCTTCATTAATTCGACAAAGCAGGTTTTGCAATGAAGCAATTTAATTCAGTGATCTTAACTGATTTTTCGGTTGAATAGTTATGAGTGCATCATACTGTAAGGAAATTCCTGATAATAGTACACCTTGTTCTAACCTTCGAATCGCTGAACTGTCGAGTTAATGACTCCAATATTATTTATACCACTTTGGGAGTAGTACTTCACACTCACAATTATACTTCACTAATAGTGTGTTTAGATCAAACTGATTCTGATTCCTCAGCTTGCGCTGGTCAAGAGCGGGTAAAATTTTTTTTCCATCATAGTATAGCAGAAACGTAATCCACAGATGAATTTAAGGAAAATTGTTGAAGACGCTATAGCTGTAAGTCCGATTTTGTGTTCCCGACTTTTGCAAAATAGATATTTGTCCATATTAATGTGGGATTGGGCCAACAACTCTTCATAGCTTCTGATAGAATTATAGGACAAATATCATATTTGGCTTACTTTAAAGGTATTTTACGTACATTTCAGAATCCGTATTAATATCAATAGTGTTTTTGAATTTTAGTAGAGATATCAGGCTTAAACTATGAGAAATTAGCCTAAAATTAACTTTTAAATACTGTATTATAATTTTTAGCAAATTTCTTATGGAAAAAATTTTTTTCTTTACAACTAAAATAAGTTGAGAACATTTCCAACAACTTTCTTTCAGACAGTTTTTCTTTTTCAGAATTCATTTAGAAAAAATTAAAAAAAAAAAAAAATATTTTCAAGTAATAAGCAAAAAACACAATTTTTATAATTTTAATGTAATTTATTTAAAAACTTATTTGTTTACTTAGAATTGACCATTTTAACCAATTTTTCAGAATAAAAGTAATGTTATGTTATTATTTTTTAAAATCTTTTTGGCTCTCCATTTTTTTTTTTTTTTGTTTTTCACGACTTTCTGCTGTAACAGCCATAACACCTTTACGTTTTTTCTATTGGAAACAGATGTTAACAACTGTACATATCTTTCTGCTCCTTGCATATGAATTGGAATATTAGGATCATCTAGTGTTGGCTCATCATAATCTAAGAATTGTACTAAGCGATCGTATGGAATATTTATTGTGAAAGTCGGTTCAGATAGTAAATTATCGTCATTCAGATCAATCATATCAGTATAATCTGAAGCATTAAAATTGATATTATATTTTTTGTAAACTCCGAGTTTAGTTGGATCAAGTATTTTTTCTTGATAGTATAAAAATTTGTTTATAACTCTATCATGTATGGCTTTTCTATCATCAAATAACATTGTTAATAAAATGTTTTCTGGATGAGCGTAATATGAATTATTTTGGATTACGCCATCTACAATATTAAGTAAATTACGTGGTAGGTATCGTGTCCTACGAATAAACTTTGATAAAAGTACACTGCCGTATACATCAGAATTATAGTATTTTACATTGAAATACATTAGCACATAAATTCTAATAATATAAACTGCTAAAATTTTAAAATTTTTCGATGTTGTATTAGTTGTTGTATATAGATGTAATACCCTGCTTGTTTTGGTTGGCCATCGAGAATGTGCAACTGGTCCTGGTTTTATGTTAGCTAAATAACCTGAAACAGCACCATTTGAAATTGCTTTTGCCATTTGATATAAATATTTAACATTATATAATTCTCGTTCTTGTTCATCACTGATCATACAAGGAATATTTTACAATGATATTGGTTCAAAATCACTTACAACCTGAAAATACATTTTTAGATCAATTAAAATAAGCATAATTTTCTTATTTTAATTTGTTTGAAAAAATATTATAAAATAATTTTAACAAATCCATACCTGAAATTTTTCACAGTCTTGAATGTCTTTGTATATTTTTCCACTTGCTACTTCTACTTGAAAATATAGGTTTTTTTTGAAAATTTTTTTCTACTAAAACGAAAAACTGCCTGAATGAAAGTTGTTGGAAATGTTCTGAACTTATTCCAGCTGTAAAGAAAAAAAAAAAAAATCCATAAAAAATTTGTTAAAAATTATAATATAGTAGTTAAAAGTTCATTTTAGGCTAATTTCTCACAATTTAAGCCTGATATCTCTATTAAAGTTCAAAGACACTAAAGATATTAATACAGATTCCGAAGTGTACGTAAAATACCTTTAAGGTAAGCCCAATATGATATTTCTCCTATTATTCTATCAGAAGCTATGAAGATTTTTTGGACAAACCCCACATTCATATGGCAAAATATCTATTTTGCAAAAGTAGGGTTCTCGAAATGGGTCTTGCAGCTATGGTGTGTTCAACAATTTTTCTTAGAATCATATGTAGATTAGGTTTTTGCTATACTCCTGATGAAAAGAAATCCATCCATACAATTTGTACATAAGTGTGGCTGCTTGCTGTTTTTGTTTTTGTTTACTAATAGCATAGTGATGCTAATATTCGCCACAATACTTTTTAGGGATTTAAAGAAATTTTTATGAAAATAGGAACTTAAAATTGTTCGCATATTTTGAAATGTGTTCTCCTTTTGTGTTACACTAAGAAACAAAAAATAGCCGTAATTAATAAAACAAGCACATTTTAGTTGAATATTTTGTAAAAAAATTAAACTTAAATGACATTGTAGAGATATTACCTGTGCAAAAGGGGTGACCGAAATATGAACGGATTGATATGATACAGATTGTCGAAATTTGGCTTGTTCTTCCATGCGGTTTTTTTTTTTTGTCAATAAATATTTAGATTACTAACCACCGTGGTGTGATGGTAGCGTGCTCCGCCTACCACACCGAATGACCTGGATTCACACCCCGGGCAAAGCAACATCAAAATTTTAGAAATAAGATTTTTCAATTAGAAGACAATTTTTCTAAGCGGGGTCGCCCCTCGGTAGTGTTTGGCAAGCACCCCGGGTGTGTTTCTGCCATGAAAAGCTCTCAGCGAAAATTCATCTGCCTCGCAGTGTTCGGAGTCGGCATAAAACAAGTGTGTCCCGCCACGCCAATTTGTTTGAAAAATTAAAAAGGAGCACGACGCAAATTGGAAGAGAAGCTCGGCTTAAAATCTCTTCGGAGGTTATCGCGCCTTTCATTTATTTTTTATTTTAGATTACTAAACTTCAACGCACAAAAAAGTGTTTCAATCTTTCTTGTAGTTCTGGACTTAAACAAAAAAATTGCTAAAATTTTACCAATTTTTGTAAAATTTTTATTTTTTTAATTTCGCAAATGTTTTCAAAACGAAGCTGCTGCAGTTTTTATTTAGTGTTGCTCAGAATAAAGGCCAATTATTTCCCTATAATAATACATGGTGATGTACCCTACAATGGGAACATTTTTACCTAATCGGTACACTTTACGTGAAAAGCCCTAGAGCAAAATATATTTTTGGCTTTTATTTAAATAATCAAATTAAATCTTATCAGAAAATGTGCAAATGTTTTGAATTTGAAAGAATTCTGCAATAAATTCAATATAAATCGCAACATGAGCATATTTATTATCAAACGAAATTTGCAAAACCCACAAATAACTGCAAATCAATAGGCCATATCACATAAACTAATCATCCACACATTGTTGCATCAAATTGTTGCGGTCATATTGGCATAGATGGACGTGGTCATTGTGGCTGCCTGCAGCGACATATGCGGTTCATTGGAGTGCAACAGCCACAAAAAGAGATATGATGTCACATTTAATTTGGAAATGGCTATGTTGGTTGGCATGGCGGCTACAATGGTTTCACACGAAACTAGATTGTATGCACGCTAATTGCGGCAGTCAATGTGATTATGAGAAATTTAGAATTTTGTGAAAATAATTATAATTTGCAAAATTTTAAAATGAAATACTAGGGGAGGTCAGGATTTTGTGCAAATGGTCTAGCATCAGTGTATTTGCAAATTGGTTAAGTATTTTTACACAAAACGCCAGCAAACTATACGGCTATGCATTTGACGTATGTGTCTATTAAAAAAAAAAACAAAAAACAAAACAAATACAAAATAAAAAAATTTCGTCTTAATGCCAATTGTTGATAGTAATTTATTTTATATTTTTGTTTTTTATTATTTTTATTATTAGGAATTTGTATTGGAAGATTGATTGTAGTAACGGCTTTATTTTATATTTTTTTTTTTATTATTTTTATTATTAGGAATTTGTATTGGAAGATTGATTGTAGTAACGGCTTTAAGGTAGAAAACCTGACTAATTATTTCATTAAGCCTCTGTCTGAAACTGGCATAACATGCAACCGAACATAAGGTAGCACCAAATGATATTCTGTAGTCTTGAAATAAATTAAAATGAAGCTTCAATTAAAAATATTACAGCTAACATAACATAGCATAACAAAACGTAAAATAGTATAGCATACCTAATCTAACATAACATAAAACTTCATAATGTAACAAAACAAGCATCAAATAACAAAATATAGCCCAACATAACATAACATTACAACAAAATAAACACAAGGCCCTATAACCTCCGATTTCAGGTCGAGCTTTTTTCCAGTTTGCTTCGTACTCCTTTTAGTTTCTCCTACAAGTTGGTGGGAGGGCATCTACAATTCTTACGCCGACGCTCTAAGGCAGATGAATTTTCACTGAGACGCTTTTTATGGCAGAAATACACTCGGAGTGCTTGCCAAATCACTGAAGAGTGCGACGCAGCATAAAAAGCTTTTATAGATTATAATAATATAAAATAAAACAAAGTATAGTAAAAACCAAATTTATTAAATAAAATATAATAATATAAAATACAATAAAATATAGTAAAAAAATAAAATAAAGTTAAATAAAAATATATAAATTAAAATATAGTAAAAAATAAATTAATTAATATAAAATAAAATATGAACAAATAAACTAAAATGAAATAAAATAAAATTAACCATTTATTTAATAATTTGGGAAAATTTGAAACAACGTGACATTAGGGCGGACAAGGCGACAGCGGTTTCGATTATACCTTGAAAATCTCGTCAAACCGCACCGCACCCTTACGATGGTTGAAGTGTTACAAACGCATTGAGCCACATCATGTTGTTGTAAACTTAGTTGTTGTAAACTGCATCCCAATTTCCTTCCTTGCATATTTGATTCTTTTTGCACCGTACATACTTTGTATGTAATCATGTGTTAAAGTTATGCATGTTGGTAAGACGGTTTCAAAGAAACTGGTATTGTTTTTGCTTTTGTTCTATTTATTTATTTAGAACTAAAAAAATTAACTAATGTTGTCTATTTGTATGAATTAAGCGGGGGTTGCCCTTATTGCTTTAAATATATGAAAATATTTATTTGAAGCAATTTTTAATTTATAATTTATTTAATAATTTGGGAAGAATTTAAACAAGGTGACATCAGAGACGGACAAGGCGACAGCTTAAAAATTTTTTAAAATAAAACAAAATTTAATTAGTTGAAATAAAATTAAAAAAAATAAAGTAAAATAAAATAAAACAAAATATAATGAAATTATAATAATAAAATAAAAGAATATACAATTAAGTTAAATCAAATAGAATAAAAGAAAATAAAATAAAATAAAAATCATTATTTTTTTGTTTTTAATGAGTCTAAAATTTTCCCCGCTCCATAGCTAAAACGTAAATTTTATATGTAACAACAAATAAACAAAATGCTAAGTTCACCTAATATATAATTTCACTTAACGCCTCATAAATATGTTTGTTGCTCAAATCAATTGATACAAATGCAAACAAATTTAATTAAATTTCCTGTATGCCACTAACTTTTGTTGTTATCAAAAAAAGTTTAAATTGAACCACATTTTTGCGCATATATTGAAAGTAAATTTTAATTTAATTATCTATTGTTAAACATTTTTTGTGCACAAATATATTTACATATGTGAAAATATGATACAACTAATTGCATGTTGATATATTAAATTCATGCATGTTTGTTTAGAATTCATTTTTTTCAATTTTCTAATAAATATTTAAACGTTTTTCTTGTTCACACTTAATTTAATAACCAAATATATGGCGACAATAAATGTATGCAATTCAACAACAAAGCCAACACCAAAAAAGTGCATGTCTCACTTTCAATTATTTCATTTTATTGCTAAATATTATTATTATTATTTTTTTTTTAAACGAATTTAATTATCTCTATAGGGAATTTAAGTTGCTAATTGTGCACAGATGAAGATTTTGGCCGCAGCGTGATGTATCATTTAGAAAATAATCTGGATTTATGTGAAGAACCACCTATCTCAGAATTTTTTTTTAAAAACACCTTACTATTTTAACAAAACGTTTATAAATGTATATCTTTTAAAGAGCCTACTTCTGTCCCATATTTCAAAACGTGCTCATGAAACAAATTCTGAGGTTTTTCTGGTAGCCAAAATATGGTGATATTCAATGCAATAAATTTTGCGGAGAAGTTTTCCCTCGAATGCCACAAGCATCATTCCATTTTTTATGCCTTTAATTTTTATTAAAAGACTTATAGAGTACGATTTTTATTGGTGTATTGAAGATTTTTTTGTTAAAGATTTTATAGTCTAGGATGACACATTCCAAATCTCATACTGCCAAATTTCTATTCAATAATGCTCCTCCGTCAACAAATGTTTGTACCAAAACATGGTTTGCATTACTTGATCGGGCCAAAAACCGTTTAAAAGGTCGCAACAAACAATTTAGTACGCCGATGTTGATAATATTGCACCTAAATTATCTGTCAAAGTCACGCTCTTGGCAAAGCATTCTACTAAAGATGAACGCCAGTTAGTTTACAATGCGGCACAGTCCTGCGGGTAACTAAGTTAACTACAATTTAATCATAAGCTGGCATTTTTTGCGGAAACGGCAGAAGAAAGTCGAAAGTAGTTTCCCCTGTGCATGGTAACCTAGAAGTGAAGAGCTGTGAATACTTCATTGACAGTGCTGCATGATTTGTCGCGTTTTCTTTTCTGGAAAAAATTTTACCCTCACATTACACTCTCTAACTTTATCTCTAGGTCTCTTAGCGCTCTGCAAAATTTCTGAATTTGTAGTTAGTGGTGCTTCTCTTTTAATTCAAAGCGAAATATTTTGTGAAAGGAGTACACAATTTCGAGGGGCAGAGTAGAATCAATAGGGTGACATTATTTTCAAAAAAACGCCATTAGTTAGCCAAAAGTGAGTATTTCTCCAGAATTCCGTCAAATGGGCTAGTTAGCTTATTTTTAAAAATTGATAGTTTTGTCTGTTTGGTAGTTAGAAAGGTGTTAACTAACGAAGCAGTTCTTTTGTACCATTAGAGTGCATTTGCAATGAATATTTCGACTCAGATTTCGACTAATTAAAATATCACACATTTTTGGTGCGCGAAATACGTAACTCAGGGCTTATTTTCGAAATTAGTTTGTATACAATAATTTTTGGAATATGAAGTAACCATTGCTTAACGTGGTTTTTTCAAAAGGTTTTTGGCACTACTTCGAGCTTCGTTGAAAATCTTTGCATGTTTGCACCCTAAATGCATCAGTTGGAGATATTTTTAGTTAAATTTCATACCGTTTTTACTGCTTTGCGATTGGTTTGGGTATTTTTTAGAACAACTTTATTACCATTCTGTAAGAAATTCGTAGGTACTACTTCGTCATATATTTTTATATCTGTGCTGTCATCTCGGGTATACTTGAGGACCTCTTTGTGACCATTTTGAAATTATCTGACAACAATTTCATAATTTTTATTTATTTTTGGACCATTTTGGAACAATTTTGAGACATTTTCAATACCACGTCGGGAACAATAAAGGCTATACGGAATAATTTCGGGATTACTTCAGAAGAGCTTCATAGGCTTGATATCGATATTAAATGTCATGGACGATTCATCTGTTTTTATCGAAGTAGTATCGGTATATTAACGAAAACATCCGATTTATTAACGACAAGTTTTCCGCATATTATTAGAAACTTAGTTATCAACTAATAACAAGTAACTTTCCAATCGATGTTTGGGTAGTATTTTTTTATTTCGATAAATAAGCTGCTTTCAAGCATGTATTAAATATGCAGCATGTGCAGCTATCAGGCTGAGGAAACTGACCACATGGTCGCACTGCAAACATGCTGAAATTCTCGACAGATTCTGCATACCAGAATTGACAGATTTCTGCAAACCACATACCAACTTTAACAAGGGATACGAGATATTAATCCCTGAGAAGGAGCAGTGGGTAAATGACCCTGATTGGCCCAACAACAGCATTCAGATCTACACAGATGGATCTGAACTGGATAACAGGGTCGGAGGGGGTGTCTATTCGGAACGATTGGAGATACAAAGATCGCTTCGCCTTCCGGTTCACAGTAGCGTATTTCAGGCCGCGCTTGCGGCCATACAAGACGCTGTAACTGCCTTAGAGAGAAGGCAGTCTCTCAGAAGCACATTTATATTTTCTCAGACAGTCAAGCATCACTGAAAGCCCTTGACTCAGTCACAGCTAATTCTGAAACTGTAGTACGCTGTCGCAGATCACTTAACATGATGGTTGAGCAGTTTACTCTGCATCTGGTATGGGTTCCGAGACATAATAGCATACCAGGTAATGAGATGGCGGATGAGCTTGCAAGAAAGGATACCTCCCTTCCACTTTCGCCATCCTGGAAGAGGTTTGGCATGCCGCTCTCCACCTGCAAGCTCAAGATAAAGGAGGCTCTACTCATGGAAGCGGGAGCCAGGTGGAAGCATCATGATAGATGCCACACGGCAAAACTCACATGGCCGGAACGGAATGAGAAGAGATTGCGAGAGCTTACCACCCTCCGTAAGAGGGATATTTCCTTAGTTGTAGGTCTTCTTACGGGTCAGGTTCGTATTGGACCGCATGCTGAAAGGATTGGCGCTCCATTTAATGATTATTGTAGAAGCTGCGGCAGCGAAGAAGAACCTGAAACTGTTAGGCATCTACTTTGTGAATGTCCAGCGCTCGGTAGAAGAAGGCAACGTTTTATGGGCAAGATGTTTCTCGTAGATCTGACTGATATAGCTGAGGTCAATACACGACGCTTAGGTAGCTTCATAAACTTAACGAAGTGGTTTGATTAGGAGAGTAGGAACAAATCCGTGTGATTTCACAATGGGCCTATAAAGGCCGAAGTGTGTCGCTCCAATGTGGACGGCAGCCACTTGAACCTAACCTAACCTATGTATTATTTAATTCTCTTAATATTTTTTTTTACTTATTTGCATTAAAGGCATACAAATGTATCTGTTTGTGTGTTCAAAGTTAATTTATAGTTATTATCAAAACATATGTTATTGATAACAACGTTATCGGCACTTTATCGATTTGTTATCGAATTTTTATCGGTTTCTTTTCGTTTTTTTACCGGGTTTTTTACCTATAGCAATGCTTTCAACTATTTAATGGTTTGTTATCGACTTGATATCGAAGTGATAGCATTTTGTTATTTTATTATTTCGATAGATTATATGCATGTATGTATGTACTTTGTTATATAAATTGTAATATTTTTTATATACTTATTTTTATTTTTTTTTATAATTATTATCCACATATATGTTATCGATAACAAGGTTATCGGGGTTTATCCATTTGTTATCGAATCTTCATCGATTTTTATCGAAGTTTTGTCGGTTATTTTTTTACCAATAGTAACGTCATTAACGAGTTATGGGTTTGCCTTGTTATCCAAGTGATATCGGTTTGTTGTTTTTTCCTTTAGGCAATTAATACTCTATTCTATAAAGCGTGTATTTATTTATTTTAAAGGCATATAAATGTATCTGTGTATGTATTGAATTTGCTGCTGTCTCAAATTTGAAACTTTACTCAGTTTATGCATGTAATTATTAGATAGCTCTTTTTTTATGTTCTCTTAACTTATATTTTATTGTATTATTAAGAGTTTATTATTTGTTATTCAGAGTTTTCTTTTGGTTTTAATAAATGTTTATATTTAAACCTTTAATTTTAAGGCTTCAACACTAACACAACACCGCAAACCATTTTCTTTTTCATTTACATACATATTTCTCAATAAAATTAAAATTCATCAAAATTTTTTCTCTTTCGTTCTCTTTTCAATTCTCTTCTTTCTTTACAGTCCAAAGAGCCGCTGAACGACGATTCGCAAGACACTGCTTGTGTGTGAAATTTCTCTAATAAAGGCACTGTAATATTCGTGCGCTATTTAAATAAATATTTTTTTTTTTTTTTTTCAAAAGTTAAACATGTCTAACATATTTCTCAAGTAGAGAAATAATAAATAATAGAAGACAGACGCTATTTGCTCAATCATACAAAAATGTTCATCATATAAATATTTACGCAGAAAAACAAAAAAACATGTTTGTTTGTGTTTGTTTGATATTAGTGGTGAGATTATATGACGTAATCAAAAAACAAAACAAAAAAAAAAAACAAAAAACCAAAAAAAAACACAAAAACAAAAAAAAATCATCTCATTTTGTAAATAATCAGAGAAAACAAAATATTAACAAATAATTATTATGGGCGGCATGAATAGAAAAATTTGAACCTCTCCAAAAATAAAATAACAACGTGGAAATAGAAATTAAAAACAAAACAAAAACTGTTCAAAAAAATACTAATAAACTGAATTAGAAACAAAAATGTGCAGTAGAAAGGTGCAAGAGTTATATGTATGTACATTAGGGTGGCCGCTATTTTTCGACTTATCAAAAACTAACGGGGCAACCCGTAAAATAATTAGTTACGCAAACATCTCTTTTCTTGTTTTTTTTTTTTTTTTGATAGAGGTCACTACCGAAGGTCAAGCTTTTAGAAAATCATTGTCAAAATATAATAGCTGTGTTTTTTATACATTTATATACGTATGCACTTAAACTTTATATGATGAAATTGTTGCGCAGAAAATTAGTACATCGCAAACGATTCAGCTGTAGGTTATACACTATGACCAACAGCGGTTCGTGTCTCCGCTATTATGCACAACCCATTTTGTAGCGTGTTATTTAACCAATGCAGCGAGTCTTTGCTAATTGCTGCTGATCGGTCTCACAAACATTATCTAAGTGATGATAAGCGTTTTTGAATCAGCAAATGTCGATGTATATGTGTACATGAAAAAAAACCAAGGCTAATGATAAAACAAGAAAAAAACGGAAATTAAATTTTCAATGTAGGTTTTCCGAATGGTCTGCGTATAACTTTAGAGGTTATCTAAGTTATTTTGGAACAAAAATATCGTTGAAAGTTACCAGAAAAGGTTAAATAGTAAATAGTACCGTAAAAGCACCATGCGCCATACAAAATTCAATATTCGGTAGCGCCTCTAAATATTCTTCAAAAAACTTAAAAATTACCAAAAATACTGAAATAGTTTGTCAGGAAAGAGAACTAATTGAGATGGTGCCCTGGCAAAAAAAAACATAAAAAAATTGTTGCGCTTGTATGAGGACCACCCTAATGTATATATTTATTTATACATAGCTATACATACACTATTTGATCAAATCATATTACATATGTATAAAATTACATACTTACATAAGTAGCATATAACAGTTAGAAAGACAGTTAAAATAAAAATAAAAAAAACTCATGAAGACAAACTAAGACAATTTATGCACTAAGGAGATTCTTTAAAAAAACTGTTATAGATAAAATATTTTTTTTTTTTTTTTTTTTTTTGTAGTAAAACTAATTTTAAAGTAATAATCATACTAAGTAGAGTTTTTCAATGGATTTGTATAAAATTTTTAATAGAAACAGTAAAACAATAAATATTGAAAATAAAATGTAAAAGAAATGAATACTAATAAAAAAAACAAAAGAAAAATGAAACATATTCTATAGTTTTAAGGTTAATCGCGTAAAACGTTTTAAACTAGATAATCACAATTTTTTTTAACCAAAAAAAAACATTTTTTAAGTCTTTGTTTAAATATTAATTACATTAAATACTTGCTTCAAAAAATTAAGCAGTTTTATTTTAAATAACAACTTGATTTACTGTCTCATCTTTTTTTTTCTTTTGAGTAAAAAAAACGTTTTTTATCAAGCGTCACTTGCAACCATTTTCCCTATACGCAAAGCATCAATATTATTTTTAAAACGCTTTTTCGTACTTTTTCCACAGCATACTTTTTTCGCGGTTTCTTCTTTTACCCACGTTTCTACTTTCTTTTATTAATTTCCTTTTATCTTTTTATGTAGTTTTGAAAGAGTAACAACCTTTGATTCAGCAGCTTTGGTACAATTATGGTTATCAGCTGTCTCGCTCTGTATCCGATTAGCACCAGTTCGGAGGTAGTTATTGAATCTGTCGCTTTGACTGACTGTCTCCCTTTTTTCTGCAGGGCTGCTAGTTGGCTTGGTTTAATTGTTTTACTCATAGCGGAACCATGAGATGAGACGATTTTGAAAACAAACTCCAAATTAAGGGTTCGAAACGGTAGCCGAGATAGGGTGTTATTCCACTGAGCAGTGTATATATGTATATAGATTCCTCTGCTCCTTTCTAATAAAAACAATTCAAATATTTTTTACCCAAAAAAAAATTAATATAGCGTTTTAGCCAAACTATTTCGTATGTGCCCCTGTCCTACTGTTGATTTATATTTAATTTAGAAATACAAAAAAAAAAAAAAATTACAAAAAAATTTGAGTTAATTAAACGCTTTTAAAGCTTATCTCTATTTAATTGTATTAATTGAAAACATATTTACTCTTAGTTATTTCATTAAAAAAAAACATTAAAAATGGCAAACAAAAACAAAATGAAACACTTAACAAAATCAATTGGATAACCCTAATAAATAAATGGAAATGCAAACAAAAAACATAATTGTAATTAAATACATAAAATTTGTAAAATTGAAAATATTTCAGAGTAACTAAATATAAAAAATAGCAATTAAGTGAATTTGTAAAACCAACGCTCTCATACATACAAATGTTAACAAAATTTTACACGCACAAAACAGTCGTTTACACCAACATAATGTCATTTTAATAAAACAAAAAATACAACTACAACAATAGCCATGTGAATTAAAGAACTTTATATATATATATATAATTAATTGAGATACATATTGATAAATAACTCTATAAATTAACTAAATTTATAAATAAAAATTTAATACACGTAAAAAAAATTGCAATGTGAAAAATTAATGAATTAAATAAAATAAGTTGTAAAACGTTAAAATTGCAATATGTTTGTTTTATTATAATTGAACGGGAAAATTATTAATTGTTGGGGCGCACCAAATTCAATTGACTTATTGACTTCATGCAATTCATGCGCACTTTATTAGTTGTTTTAAAATACCGCAGGTAAGTAGAAGGCAGTGGAGAAAACTAAGTGCTTGACGGCTTTTGTTTCGAAGCTTAATATAATGGCGAATCGAGTGTCCAAGACGAATTCAGTACAAGGTGTTGTTGTCATTCCAGCAGCTGATTACTGCTTCTTCCATATGACGTCTTGTACTACAACATGTCACTCAATCGCAATCAATGAAAATTTTCTTTTGACTTGACATTCGTCTGCACAGCGAAGAACAATGAATGCGCTTTGCCACCACCTGGTATGGATTCGCCTTGCGAGTGTCTCACATCATTATTCAATTCCAATTCTCCCAACTAACGACGGCAACAGCGTTAAGCTGTAGACATTGGTGCTTTATCGGTAACCGTATCAGTAACCTTATAACAGCGGATTCGACCAACCTTATGAGAATCAATGCAATCGATTATTGATGCCGCTAAAGTCGTAACCGTATCGTAGCCAACCAATTGGTTTTTGGTTTCCGTCGTAACGATAAACAGCTGATTACGTTAGGGATACGACTACAGCGATACGACCTACGGGACCAATGACTCCCGCTTTAAGCATTAGCGCTCGCAAATGGGTGCAAAAGCAGGAAAGAGATAACCATAGTGGCAGCGAATATGATTTTCAAAAGAGAGAGTGATACCTAGTTGCAAAAATTGGCAGAGATAAGCAGGTTACTATCTGCGTAAATCATAGCGCTAACAAATTTTAAGAGACGGCGTACGGGCGATTGTATCAATTAGACGTTTAGGGGAGCAATGAGTTTTAATTGCAGTAATATAAGTATACTAGCTTTACCAGGCGCACGTTGTAACGCCCGAGATCGAATGGATGTTGCGTTATTTTTTCTGTTTTGTTTGTTGATAATTTAATTTATTGTTCTGTAAATTGAATTGAATTTTGTACGCATATTTGGTGAAATTTTCTGTTAATACATTTTATTGTTGTATCTTGTTGTATCTTATTTTATATTATTGTATTGCTTTTACCGCTGATGATTGCTGCTTTGATGACATTCCGAATAAGCATGACTGGTGAGCCAATTTTCAAAGTTGATATATGCGCAGGCATTCCATTTGGTTCTAAGGAGTATAGAAATTCATTTGGATAATTCACAATTTTATCTTCATCTGTAACTGTGTCGATTGATTTATATTTCGTCACTTCACCAGGAAATTGATTTTGAAAGCGATCATTGATTTTGTTAACATGATCATTTTTGGGAGCTAAGATAGTTCTTTCGCATAGCCAAAAAACACAAACATTTAAATTTAAAATTCTTAATTCTGAAATATGAAAAACTTTCGTCTTGATCGAAGGAACTTCGAGCCAAAATTTGGTGATGATCGAAGTATAGCAAACACTTTTTCTAGGGAACACACACACAGAATTTGATTTTTATAGAAGATGTAGATAGACTGAAGCTAAACAATTTGTTTAACAGCGGCAGATTATTAAACGTCTAAAAGGCATAACAGCTAAACTTAACAATGCAGTCAAACTTTAGGTGTTAAAATAACTTAAGTTTGTACGGCAGCCATAGTTTTTCCCCATTCCACATTTTACTGGAGGTTTTAGGACTTAACGTCACATAGCTCCTTACCAATTTTAATTATCCTACGACATCCAAATATATGCAGTATAATATATTCCATTTGTATTGGAGGTGCCACGCCCCCTTTTTCCCAATTCCATATTTTCTTGGTGGTGTTAGGGATTGACCTCATATAACTCCTTACTAAATTTCAATGTTCTGGCATGTATACCTTCAAAGTTATGCATTACTAAAGGTTCCATTTGTATGGCAGGTGCCTCGCCCCCTTTCTCCAAATTCCGCATTTTCTTGGTGGTTTTAGGGATTGACCTCGTATAACTCCTCATTGAATTTCAATGTTCTGGCATGTATACCTTCAAAGGTATGCAGTACCAAAGATTCCATTTGTATGGGAGGTGCCACGCCCCTTTTATGTATCGAAATTATTTTTAGCCTAAAACCTTCCCGTTGATCGAAGGAACCCATAACCAAAATTTGGTGATGATTGATGTGTGGGAAATACGTTTCCATAGCGAACACACACACACAAAGAATTTGATTTTTATATATATATGGCTAAACCGATTTGGGGTTTCAAAATCAACTAACCATCATCTCTCCTTCGTGTATCTTTCCTAAAAATTTCATGGCAATCTGTCGAGCCGTTCTCGAGTTATGGAGTGACAATCAAAATGTACACTTCTTTTTATATATATAGATTACGTCGGATGCAGAGGCTTCCAAGTGGTGACCATTGCTCACGACTAGCAATTATGTCAACGGCGAACATCCGGACACTTGAAGAGAACTTTTACAGACATAACTGAGAACGGTGGCTTCGTAGTCTATGTCACTATTACGGTCATCCAACATTGGCGCATTGCTACTGGTAACCGCGCAAAGATTGGCTCTTATTCAATGCCAACCCCCTAATCCAGGGTGTTATGCGGACCGTGCCTATTGGACGATTTGCAGCCAGGGTATAAATTCGGCTGTATTCGAACGGAGCCTTCCCGATACCGGGCCACCTCGGGAAGTATTACTGGCCTTACCATAGTAAGGGGCGCTGCTGTGGCGGACGGTTCTTTCCCCGTATATAATACTGGACCGCTGAGCCCGCCTTGTCGGGCAGGTGGTCGTACGACCAAGATGAACGACTCATTACCTGACTGTAATAAGGACGATGTAAAGAGGAGGACTGAGTCGTAATCCAAGGACGACAAATACGAATTAAGCGATGCGTCGGACTCGGGAAGCGAGAGTAGTGCTGATTCATTGAACTCCGTGTTGGAGAAGTGCACAAATGAAAACGGAGTAGAAGAGTGGAGAACGGTACGGAGCAGAGGAAGTAAAAGAGCTCTCTCGCAGTACCGTGCAGCACTAAGAATTGTACAACGCTTTGGAGCAGTGGTCGACCCAACAGAAGTGGAGATCGAGCGCTTTGAATATGCCCATGAAGCGGTAGAAGTAGGTCGAAGGCAGTTCAAAAGGTTTGCTGCGAGAAACCCTCGGTTCTGCAACCGGTACGAGGAGGAAGAAGCGTCGAATGGCAGAATTAAGAGGCAACATTCGGCGGAAGGCGACAAGCCTGCTTTCAAGAGGCAGAAAGGACCCAGTCCTAGAGCCGCGAGGCAGGGCAGTCGCATAGACAAGACAAGTAGGCCCAAAGCTGTAAGACAGATGGGCTCCAATAGCGAGGTAGCAACCACCTCGAAAGCTGCGAGTCAGAGGGAAGTTCCAATTCAGGAAGTAGGAGATAAGCCAAAGGGAGATAACGCTAAGACTCCGGCTTTCTCGGAGGCGCTAAAGGGAGTTAACGCTAAGACTCCGGCTTTCTCGGAGGTGCCAAAGGGAGATAACACTAAGACTCCTGCTTTTCCCGAGAAGATGAGTGATGTGGCGAAGCAGTAACTGACTGTGGCGCTGGTTGATCGTAGCAGTCCTTTCGGACAAATGACTACTGAAAGGTGGAGATCTGTGGAAAGGGAGCTTATTAGCTTAATGCTTAAGATGATGCGGGAACAACCAAGTAAACCCTTTCCAACCTTTGATTCGGGGGGGGGATAGTATAATGGTGTGAAGATGATAGCGTGCGACAACATCGCGGGCTTGCGGTGGCTGGAGGAAGTGGTTCCAAACCTCCAAAGGCAAGGCACGAACGCGCGGTTCGGGAAGGTGGATAAAGCGCAAATACCCACGGTACCAAAAGTTAAGGTATGGATACCAGGCGTGATGAAGTCGGAGGATACACTGCGACTTCTGCAGAATCAGAATCCGAACATACCGACACAGGATTGGAGTTACTTACTGTATCTCGGCCTACCGAGGATGGTCAGTTCTACATCTTCCAAATAAACAAGCAGGCGGAGGATATTTTGTACACGCAGCTTGGTAAAATATCCTTTGGCACTGGCAAAATTTACATGCGAATCAGGAAAAGAAGTCCCGAGGATAAAAACCCTAACACGCTAGAGGTGGGCGAAGTCGAAAAGGACCTCAAAAGCCTGAGGGAAAAAAGACAGGTGGAGGCCCCCGACGTCACCACGAACGTGCTAGAAGAGGACCAATCGCTAAATAGTGCTGTGACTCGCACAGTGGAACACCCTGCACAACAGTCACGAGAGTCTGAAGGGGGCCTCGAATACTCTAAACCAAAAGGGCAAGGGGAGGACGACGACGTCAAGACGAAGGTGCTGGAGGGGGACAAACAGCCCAATGGTGCTGCGAGTCCTACAGATAAACCTCCAACACAGTAAAGTAGCGTCGAGCGAACTCCTCCTAACCCTTGAGGAGGGTTCGTTTACTACGCGCAAACGGAAGGACGGGTGCGAGCTGTGGTAATGGTAAGGAAACAGCTGCATTCATATATGCTGCCTAATTACACCACTGAGGATCTCGTGGCGGTGGCCGTTGAGCAAAAGAATAAGCAGGCATTTATCCTGGCGTCCAGCTACATGGCCCATGCTGCGGAGGTCCCACCGATGGAGTGCAAAAGGCTAGTACAGGAGGAAGGGCGCAAAGGGCGGTTGGTCATAGGTGCAGATGCAAATGCGCACCACAATGCGTGGGGAAGAGCAGATACGAACGAGAGAGGCGAATCTCTGTTTTGTTACATCCTGCAAACCAATTTGCAGATATCCAACAGGGGAAATGTCCCTACATACATTGGTCCAACATCCAGCAATGTTCTGGATATTACACTGAGCTCCGAGCGTGATATCTCAAGGTATGATTGGATGGTTCTTGATAGACCATCCTTCTCTAACCATGCGTATATCAGCTTCAACATCCCCCTAAAGAGGGTAGAGAAGGGAGGAACCTTTAGAAACCCTAGGTCAACGAACTGGACTAAATTCCAGAAACATGTAGAAACAAAACTGGGACAACCCAAAGAGGTTGCTAATGTAGAGGAACTGGAGGAGTCGAATGAATTCCTAACAAGGACGCTTATGACTGCGTATAACAAAGCTTGCCCTCTAAGAAGATTCAGAGGAAAAGCAAAGCCGCCTTGGTGGAGCAATGAGCTGAGTCTTCTAAGAAGACAGATAAAAGAAATGTTTATTTATTTATTTATTTATTTATTTATTTATTTATTTATTTGAACATATTTGTACAAGTAAGACTATGTCTTTTAGATAGTACATCAATCCGATCTTACAACTACAAATTACATATAAAGAGGAGTTTTCTTGAAGAATAAAAGGTAAAGTAGATAATAACATTTAAAAAAGAAAATCTATTAATTTTTATAAGTACATTGTGTGAAAGGAGCATCCTTGGCACATTAGTTGAATAATCAATGATAGAATTATATAATTTAAAGTAAGTTGATAGAATTATATAATTAAGATAAGTTATGGATTAAGGAAGGATATTGCTGCT
Organism: Eurosta solidaginis; assembly: GCF_040869045.1. NCBI lineage: Eukaryota > Metazoa > Arthropoda > Insecta > Diptera > Tephritidae > Eurosta > Eurosta solidaginis. Next base: position 71,524,078 of record NC_090319.1, read on the forward strand.
AGTTTGAAACATCTGGCTTTTCTGATTGCTTTCGTCTTGGAGGGTAGTGAGTTCCAAAGACGGATTGTACAAAGAACATTCTGGAGGATGTCACGTACTTAAAGTTAGTGATCAATAGATTCAGAGTACGAGTAGACTGACACAAAGTTAGTTTATTAAATAAGTAAGGCGGATATTGAAACTGTAGTAGTTTGTGTAAGAAACATAAATTTCTAATTTTTAGGAAAGTACAAACGTCGCTTCCGAGAATTTAGGCTGCGTACGAAGATATATGGTCAAATTTCCTCTTAGAAAATACGAAACGAGCAGTATTGTTTATGGCTAGCTGCAATTTATTAAGCGACAGCGAATCAAGGCTACCATAAATAAGTTCTCCATAAGAAATGTGAGGTATTATAAGAGCTTTGATTAGCTTCATTTTAGCGTCTCGCGGTAATAAATAGGCAGTTCTGTATAAGTTACGAAGGATATTATAGATTTTACCAACCACAAAGTTGATATGGTCAGTACAGATCAGATTTGAATTGATTTTGAATCCTAAATTGGTGACAGCATCGTGAAAAAATATTTTATCGCCATTAAGCATAATTTCAGGAAGGCTGCTTAAATCATATATTATGTTCGATATTGCCATCGCCTTAGATTTTGTAGCATTCAGAGACAAGTTATTTAAAAGAGCCCAGTTCCAGATGCGTCTTAAATCATCATTCAGCCTAATAAATAAATCTTCCGAAAGCCCGATCGGACGAGATATGTAAATTTGGGTATCGTCAGCATAAAGATGAATAGACACATTATGGCAGCAAGTGACTATATCGTTAATAAACAGAGTAAACAATATTGGGCTTAGGATAGATCCTTGCGGAACACCAGACATTATGGGCTTCAAATCAGATAACTTATCATCACACTGAACTTGCTGAAAGCGGCCAGTGAGATAGCTTTGCATTAACTTAATTGCGAAAGGGCTGAAGTGCTATGCTGTTTCAAGCTTGCGAAGTAATATTTTATAATCAACCATGTCAAAAGCTCTTGAGAAATCTAGAAGAACTAGAACTGTGAGTTCATTATGGTCGTAGGCTGGACGTATGCCCTCAGGAATTTTTAACATAAATGTAGCACAACTATGCCCTCTTCTAAATCCAGATTGAGCCTCAGATAGTAAACGGTTATCATAAACATAGTCATAGGCTCGCAAAGACCGCAGAAAGCGAAGCGTGTCGGGACGGGTACAGGGATCTACTGAGGATCTACAAGCGTGAAATTACCAGGGCGAAGAGAAACTCATGGAAAAGTTTCTGTACGGACATAGAGTGCTCCAGCGAAACAGCACGGTTGAAAAAAGTCCTAGCAAAGGGAAACATAGTCCAGCGAATAATAAAGAAAGAAAACGGGGAATGGTTATGTAATAGTGAGGAATCCCTTGGGGTGCTTCTCGATACACATTTCCCATCGGGAGACGGTTTAGAGAAACCAGCAGACATCACTCACACTTCGATCACGGAGCTAGTAGTGCCGGGCTTGGTGACCGATACCAAGATCGAGTGGGCAGTGAAGACGTTTTCTAAGTTTAAATCGCCGAGCCCAGATGGTATATTCCCGGCCATGCTACAAGTCTCAAGTAGGGCGGTCGTGGAATGGCTTAAAATAATATTCGATGGGTGCATACGACTGAATCATGTACCGCACTCTTGGAGAACTGCTCGTGTAGCTTTTCTACCAAAGACGGGGAAGATCGGTGACGTGTATCCCAAAGACTATAGACCCATTAGCTTAACATCATTTCTGCTCAAAACCTTTGAGAGGCTGATAGATGTGTACATAAAGTCCAACGTGGATGAAAAGCTGCTCGCCATAACACAGCATGTGTACACCAAAGGCAAGTCGGTAGACACCGCATTGCATAGGGTGGTTATAAGCATAGAGAAATCCCTGGAATATAAGGAGTATGCTCTAGGAGTCATCTTGGACATTACCGGGGCTTTCAATAATGTTGCAAAATGGGCGATAATGGATGGTCTTAATTACATTAAAGTACATCCTGCCTTAATCAGATGGATCGACTGCATGTTAAGTTGCAGAAAGATTACATCACAATGGGGATTGTACGAGGCCACGAAATCAGTGGACAGGGGCACGCCGCAGGGAGGGGTACTATCAGCTCTGCTGTAGACGCTGGTCATCAACCAACTACTCAGGCAATTCGATGAGGGACCCGTAAAACTTACAGCTTACGCAGATGACGTTGCAATTGTCATAAGTGGAAAGTGCCTTCCAATGATTAGTTCTTTGATGGATCGGGCGCTTCGCGATATTCATACCTGGGCATCTAATGTCGGGTTGAAAGTCAATGCGGAGAAGACGGATATGGTCTTGTTTACAAAGAGGTACAAGGTCCCAAATTGGACCAGGCCTAAGTTAGGAGGGGTCACCTTACAGGGTAAACCTTGCACAAAATATTTAGGAATCATCCTAGACAGTAAGCTGTCATGGAAGCCCAACGTGAAGGAGAGGGTCAAGAAGGCCTCAACGGCACTCTATGCATGTAAAAAAATGATGGGGTGTACGTGATGCCTATCGCCCTCTCTTTATTATTGGGTGTTTACAGCGATTGTAAGCCCTATTCTATACTATGGAGTTCTTGCATGGTGGAAAGCCACACAAAAAACAACATACCTCAAAAAATTAGAGGGGTTATGCAGACTATCGATGCTTAGCATTACGGGAGCCCTGAAAACAACCCCGACGGCTGCACTGTATGCCATTTTGCATATCCCACCTGTAGACCTGGTAGTAAAGAACAAAGCGTTAACGAACGCAACCAGGCTCGGTGCTTCGGGGCAGCTTGAACGCCGACCATATGGCCATAGTAGTATAGCGTCATCAATCACAAGACGAACAGACTACATAATTCCCTCTGCGCTTCGAGGGAGATCTTAAGGCCACAATAGAGGTAGACCGTTGGCGCAAGGGTGCGCAAATGGCGGACGAGGCGATACATGTGTACACCGATGGTTCCAAAGTAGTGGAAGGAGTAGGATACTACGCTGATCCGGAAATAAGCATATCCTACAGGCTGCCGGATTACTATAGCGTTTTCCAAGCGGAAATATTAGCCGTAACCAAAGCAGTAGAAACCCTGGAAGAGAATAGCTTAAGCTGCAACCGTGTTAACTTTTATATTGACAGTCAAGCAGCAATTAAGGCAATAATCTCGCATAGCACAGCATCTAAATGCGTGTTAGAGTGTAAGCAGTCTCTGGAGAGATTCGGGACAGGGAGAAGCATACATCTATATTGGGTCCCAGGGCATATGGGAATAGATGGGAATGAAAAAGCGGACGAACTAGCTAAAAAGGGCGCATCCCTTGAAGCTTGCTCCGTAGATGTCCCAATGAGATTGGGCGAGATTAAGCGAAGTCGAGAGGTGCACATGATCGACCAAGCAGGAAAGGCGTGGGTTCAAGCGCGGGGCTGTAAAGTGTCGAAGATTATGTGTAGGTCTTACAATCTTAGACTAACACAGTTGCTCCTATCATTAAAAAGAGAGGACTGTATACTCATGACGGGTATTCTGACTAGACACTGCCTTCTGGCGTCACATGCCTTTAAACTAGGCTTGGTCAGTGATAGCAGACGTAGGAAGTGCGGGTTGGAGGAGGAAACGATCGAGCACGTTCTGTGCTTGTGCCCTGCACTTGCCAGGCTAAGACTCCAGCTATTAGGAGTGATACAGCTGTCAGATCTAGAAGCAGCAAGTGGCTCAAGTCCTAGGAAGCTTCTAGTATTTGCCAAGAGGACGGAGTTATTTTATAACATAGGTCCTGGTTTTGATAGGGTTTTTCAGTTTGGTCGTTAAAACAAACTTCTGGTAACACTACGAACTCAATCAGTCTATGTGAGGACCTCGTGGACCGGTCAGTTCAACCAACCAACCAATTAAGTGGAGTATTTGAACACAATGTTAAATATATACCCGATGAACATTATTCTGAAGATGGCCTCTGACCGGGCTGTAATTACAATGTGCACTTCAATATTCTTAATAGCTTCTGCATCATCCCTAGCAGGACAGATTACCGTGTGCTAGATTTTTCTCCGGCTATTATCTTCACAACTTATACACCATCTCGTCCATGTGGAATAGGTAACGCATTTGGGACAGTGGTGTGAGGACCTTGTTTACGTTTAATTCCATTTTGGATAGCAAGGTTCGTTTGTTTAATTGGGAGCCAGCATTAACAACAACATTACCTCTTAAATCCAGTGAAAAATTGCTAATAAAAGCCACTTTGGACTAGGTAGCCAATTGAAAAGTAAAGGCCTCGCTCTGCAAATGGAAATCATTCTCTACAAGTTACTTATCATACCCGTCTAGCAGGTGCAGGAGCATGGACCATGACAACATCCGACAAAGCGCTCTGAGAGTGCTCGACAGAAGTGTTCTTCGAAAGATTTATTGACATCTAAGATGCTTTACGCACACATCAACATAGTCCAGCGAAATAAAACGCAGCGGCTACGCTGGCTAGGCCATATTATGCGAATGAAATAAGACGCTCCGCCTAAGAACGTGCTTCTATCGCAACCCGACTATGGAATCAGGGGAAGAGGGCGGCCCCCACTCCGCTGGAAGGACCAGGTAGACAACGATTTAAACTCCCTTGATGTGATCTATTGGCGTTTACAGAAAGACACCATTCATGATTCTGACCCATATATTAGGACAAGAGCGACTTGTAGAACGTGAGTAGAGAACTTTTCTTTATAATTGCCTCTGCAGGCAAAAGTCCAAAGTGTTGGCAAGAGTTATTCTCCGTTTGATTTCTAAGCTAATATATATTTTTCCGTTTGATTTCTAAGCTAATATATATTTTTCTGTTAAAGCTGGTTCCCAGGTAGTCAAATTCCCTCATATTCTCGAATTTAAATCCATCAACAGTGACGTAGCTGCCAAAGCGCGAATGTGTCTATTATTTCTTAGATGACAGCAAGTACTTCTTGTCCTACCTTACCGCAAGACCCACTGTTTTTGGTAAAGTCAAGTCAATTTATTCTTCATTGCTCAGTTTTTGCCAGAAGTACATAGGCAAATGTTTTTCGGTAGCGACCCACTTGGATCTCCGGAGAATTTATGCAAAGTTGAGATCGCTCTCATTAGAAACTGTATCGCTGCTACCCAACCATTCTCCAAGGAGCTAAATGTCACCGTTAATTTGTGTGGCATCATAACGGGCCGTCATGCTGTTCAAGTGAGCTTACTTCACCAGGGCATCTACCACCTAATTAACCTAACCTAACCTGCCTATATTCTCGAAACGCATTCAAGCGTTATCCCTAATCAACATTGACCTAACTGTCAATATCTTTTAAAGAAAGTAAGATATTGGAAGAAAGGTCATCATTTGTGCATGCCTTTCGTTTGATACTCATGCCACGAAGACACATCAAAGGGTACCCCTGAGACACATTTTGGGTTTTATCACGCAAACTGGCTGAATTGTCCCAAAAAATTTACTTTTTTGTTAAAACCCTCATCAGCAGATATCATTTGGTATATACATTGTAACGTATTATGGGGATTTCTGATAATTATGCACCTTCTTCTAACGTGCGAATTGCTGAACTGTCGAATAAATACTTCAATATCACGTATTTCACAAAAGCGTGTTTTAATCAAGCCAATTACTGATTCCTCAACTTGCGCTGCTTTTATACTCTCGGTTATCTCGTTCGCCAATTCTCCTAAGGTCTAGTCGTTTCAGGATCATGTGTTCTAGAATAGCTGCACCTTATGCTTGGTTTCGAAAGTATATACACACATGTGTATTTGTAGTATATGCTTTTCTTCAAGCCATATGCGTGTGTATGTGTGAGTAAGTACTTTTTCTCTTAGCCGATGTCTACATATGTATGTGTATGTGAGATATTCTTCGTCGCCTTTTATGTACGTAAGTGTTGCTTGGCTTAATGTGTACATGTACATAAGAGTGGCTGCTTGCTGCTTTTGTTACTGTATTATTTACTTACAGAATAGTGATGCTAATATTCAGCACAATATTGTACAAACATATTTGAAAGATAGGCGGGTCCATGACTGAAGTTAGAAGACCCAAGGGCCCTTGGGAATTATGGAATTAAGTCTAAACTGTAAGTGAGGCCTCGGCTGATGCACAAGTAAAAGTTACACTCAATTGTTTGGAGTGGTTTCTGAGTGATGTGAGTTCAAGCGTATAAACAGACTGACAGACAATAATTCTAAAAACTGTTGATTTGAGTTCAGGGGGTCTATAAGTTTTTCTTAAATTTTATTATATGTAAGAAGGGGTCCTCTGTTAAAACAAAAGGGTAGCTCATTGAAATACTCCATTAGAGGTGAGTGAGGGAGCTTTTCTGATTTCCCTCATTTGATTGATTTCTTGAAAAAATCTTTCATTAAATTAAAAAAAATCTGAGATATAAATACTTTAAGGGACTGAAATGAAGAATATACAACATCTATGCGCAGGCATACAAAGTGCATAAGCTCATTGACAAACATGTCAACAAATATTTACAGATGTGTGAGTTCATGTACACTCACATTCGTTTATATTCCTCCATAGCGTTCAATTCGTTATTACGTTAAAGCTTCGACTACGTGACCACTAAACAACGTCAAGTGTGCCGGTGCTACAGCTGTCCAGCTGCCATGTTGCCCAGGCCAAAGAGAAAGTGGAATGGGTAAACAATATGAAACTGCTAACCAGCCATGCTGTGAATACGGACAACTTTTTTATACTCAGCGTGCTTTGCACACAGAGTATATGAACTTTAGTAACACATAACGGTTGATCGTAACGGCATAAACGAATCGAGATAAATATACATAGACTTCCAAATATCAAAATGCTCAGGATGAAAAACGGAATTGATTTAGCCATGTCCGTGCACACGATAACTAGAGCTGAGATATTTTATTGAAATTTTGTATATGGGTTACTTGGCACCCATCTCCCAACGCTATTTAAAATTAGCGTAATCGGATGATAACCACGCCCACTTTTTACATATACAACAATTTGCAAAAGACAAAAAACTGATTATTTAGTAAATAATACACCTGGAATGTTAAAATTTGATGTCTGGATTGATATTGAGACGTTTCATTCAAATTTTATAAAATCTTTGGAAAATGGGCGTGGCACCGCCCACTTGTGCAAACATTTATTTTACATATATAATTCATAAAGCAAAAACGTTAAACGTATCATAACAAAACTCAACAAGGAGGTTGGCTTAACTATAAAAAATGCTTCTGAGAAAAATTTAAAAAATCGGGTAATGACTACGCCCACTTTTATATAAATGATTTTTAAAAAGGTCGTAGATGAATAAGATAAGCTATATCTTTGCAAGAAAGGAGCTTTGTATCAATGGCGTTTCATTACAACAAGAAAAAGGAAAAAATTTAAATGTCTTGGGGAGTGTTACCGATGTTGATGGTCCTGTGCCGGATGCAGATCCTGTACGTTCCGATACCAAGCACCATAAAGGTACCAGGCCATCTCGGGAACGATTTGGCATGACCACATGAAACCTGCTAGGCCATACCGCCCCCAGAAATTCGGGGTCGCCAGAGCCTCTGATGTTAAAGAAACAGGATTCCCCACGGGTAGATGAGGTTGACAATTGGGTTGAAGAAGCTATATATTGCGCTGGCAACCACTTGAGAGGGTTGAGCTACATAACCCATCGAAGGAATTTGGTATTTTAGTCGCCTCTTATGACAGGCATACCTTCCACGGGTATATTCTAAGCCCCCTAACCCGCTGGGGCGAAGCCACGCCCCTATTCCGATCAAACAATACACAACATTTCTGGAGCCTCGAAACAAATAAATCCCTCGTAACAAAATTCGAAAAAAGTAATTTATCTGAAATGAACTGTACAATTGAAGCTCAGGCTGAGTATATAATGTTCGGTTACACCCCAACTTAGACACCCTTACTTCTTTTTCTTTTTTGTGAGTATAGTGTAGGCGACATCAAAGCTCACGAACAACAATGTCAATGACAAAAACAAACAAAACACGAAGGATATGAAGGATAATAAGGAAATCAATATTTAATGGACATGGACAATGCAGCTTTGCCAGATTTATTTTGCCGCACATTAACTATGAAGCTTATATTGAAAATATAACCGAATTACAAACACAACAAAAACGTTACAAAGCCAAAAGAAATGAGCTTGCACAAGTGACAAACGAAGACATATAAAATAATGTCAAGTAGAATGAAAGAGGAAGTAAAAAAGAAGCAATCGAGAAAATGACAATTAGCGCCCAAGGAGACGACATTGGCAAGTAATAAATGATGCTAAAGAAGTTGAAAGGATATAACCGGAGCTAAGCCATATAAATGTTTGAAAAGTATTTGGTTTAAGGATAAAGATGTTTAAATTGTGTAGCTAAGGAAATGTGCGGCTCTATAGACTTAGCAGCACCGAAACGCAGTGCTAACGATTTTGGAACAGCTATAGCTGATATATCTTATACACAAAATTCTCGTGTCACAGCGTTAATGGTTCAAAATTTCTTCGAAACTACTCGACCGATTTTCATAAAATTTTTTGAGTAGGTTTAAAAATTGGATCGTATTTATGATTCATACTCCAAAATGGTAAGGGTGGTCCACCACTTAATTTTTTTTTGACAAAATTTTTAGAAAAAATTGTATATGGAACAGCTTTCAAAAATACATACTGTGGCGAATATAAACATCACTATGCCGTTAGTAAATAATCCCAAAAACAAAAACAGCAAGCAGCCACACTTACGTACATGTACACATTAAAGCAAGCAGCCACACTTGTGTACACCAACACATCAAGGAAAGCCATTTACATACATACATTGAAGGCGACGGAGAATATTTCACACACGCACATAACCAGCAGCTTAAAGTAAAGAAATTATCTCACATACACTTATGTAGTCATCAGCTAAGAGCAGAAGTTGTTACTCAGACATGCACATGCATATACCTAAATAACCAAGCAGCAGGCACAACTGCTCTAGAAGTTGAAACGTCTAGACCTTAGGAGAAATATGCGAGCGAGGCAAAAGAGAGTATAAAAGCAACGCAAGCTGAGGAATAACTAATGAGTTTAATGTAAACACGCTGTTAATTGTGAAGTATAATTGTGGAGTACTACTCCCAATGTAGTCTAAATAAAGACCATTTTGCAATACTGAATATTGGAGTTATTTACTCGAGAGCTCAGCGATTCGAACATGAGTAGAAGGTGCATAATTATCACGAAATGCCCAGATTTCGGTACAATGCAACCTCCTGGGACTGGGACAGGGACTGGGACTGATATTCCGAATTAGAGATGAGAACAGTAAAAAGAACAAGTAAGGAAGGCTAAGTTCGGCTATAACCGAACATTACATACTCAGGTGAGAGCTTTGGAGACAAAATAAGGGAAAATCGCCATGTAGGAAAATGAACCTAGAGTGACTCTAGAATGTGTTTGTACTATATCGGTATCAATTGAAAGCTGTTAATGAGTATTTTAAAAGGGAGTGGGCCTTAAGTCTATAAGCGGACGTTTTTGCGAGATATCGCCATAAAGGTGAACCAGGAGTGACTCTAGAATATGGTTTTACGATATGGGTATCTAATTAAAGGCGGTAATGAGTATTTTAAAATGGAGTGGGCTTTATTTCTATATGTGGACGCCTTTTCGAGATATCGCCATAAAGGTGGACCAGGGGTGATTCTAGAATGTGTTTGTACGATATGCGTATCAAATGAAAGGTGCTCATGAGTATTTTAAAAGGAAGTGGGTGTTGGTTGTATAGGCGGATGATGCCTTTTCGAGATATCGCCATAAAGGTGGACCAGGGGTGGCGCTAGAATGCGTTTGTACAATATGGGTATCAAACGAAAGGTGTTTATGAGTATTTTAAAAAGGAGTGGCCCCTAGTCGTATATGTGAAGAAGTTTTGGAGATATCGACCAAAATGTGGACCGGGGTGACCCAGAACATCATCTGTCGCGTACCGCTAAATTACACAGGTCAACAAAAAAAATTTTTTTTTGTACATGGGTTTTTCCCTATATATTCGGATTCTATGTTCAAACCTATTAAAAAAATGCAATTACGAATCAAAAATATTTGGTTTTGTAGAAGCTATAGTGATTTGAAAATTTTGCATTTTTGCACCAGGCTAATGTAAGTCCTTCCGCGCTATTTTGGTCGATAGAGGGCGGCGGGTAGCTACCTGATGCAGCGATGCATTGAAAAAAAGATCTACTTAAAGCACAACATACTCATCTTAAAAAAAAAACCAAAAAAAAATGTGGCTGAGAAACAGTAGAAAGGAGATAAAAGGTCCCAGATACACATGATTTTAGGTAGATTTGGTAATTCGTTAAGTACATATTAAGAAACCCATCGAAACTTTTACTGACGGATTGGCAGGCCTAGCAATAGAGCATGCTAGCTACCTGATAGGGTCTTTGTAAGTAAAATTTCTTTTAAGAAGCTGTAGTTTCTTGGGTCACTCGTTGTGGACAACACTATGTTTTTGCATATCACAGAGGAATGATGTCTTCGAGAAGTTGTAAACGAGCGGCTAATTCGTTTTGCTATATATGTGGCGAATGTATTAAAAGAAGACAAAAAAAGTTTGATTTAACTAAAAACACAAGGATTTGCGAGACCTACCTAGCCTACTTCGGTCAACCTGTTAAAAACCAGGACAAAAAATGGGCTCAACATGTTTCATGTAACTCTTGCAGAAGCATTCTGGAGCGTAAGTTTATTTTCTCTTTTTATTTTACTAACTGTTTCATATATGTATACATATATCTACATATATATAATTGCATAATAACTGAAATTGTTATGAAATGCTTTACGTTTTATTATAGTTTGGTACCAGGGTGAGAAACGAGCCATGAAGTTCGCAGTGCCGATGATTTGGAGGGAACCGAGTAATCAATACACTGATTGCTATTTTTGCGTAGTGAAACCACTGAAAGGGAAACTTTTAAGGAAAACAATATATGTGGAACTACCATCGACATCAGCTCCAGTACCACATTCGGAACAAAATCCTGTACCTGATCCACCTGTGTTGGAAAAGCAACTATTCCCTGAAGGCAGCTTTTAAACACCGAGTTCATCTGCATCCGTACATTCCGAATTTGTTCCTCATTTTGAACCAGGAATACCACATCTCATCAACTCTGAAGATCTCAATGACTAAGTAAGAGACTTAAATCTATCAAAAGACAAAGCAGAGTTATTAGCATAGCGGCTTAAACAACGAAATTTACTTACTTCTGATGTTCGAATATCTCGGCAAAAAAGCGTCATGAAGAATTTTCTTGTTTCTACCGTAAGGAAGATGGACTCTGTTTTTGCTATGACGTGAAAGGTTTATTTGAAGCATTTGGTATTCCTTATAATACAAATGAATGGCGCCTCTTTATCGACAGCTCAACAAAAAGTCTAAAAGCAGTTCTGCTACACAATGGGAACAAATTTTCATCTATTCCACTGGCACATTTCATACATCTCAAAGAAAATTATGACAGTATTAAAATGATATTAACTGCAATCAAATATACGGAATAAAAGTGGGAAGTTATTGGAGACTTCAAGATGGTTTGTTTTTTTACTGGAATGCAAGCATATACCAAACACTCCTGTTATCTTTGCCTATGGGATGGCAGAAATGATGCCGCCCACTATCGCCAATAACATTGGCCTGAACGTACTGAGTATGGAGTGGGAAGATTTAATATTAAACATGAATCAATTGTCGATCCTAAAAATATATTGATGCCGCCATTGCATATTAAGTTGGGCCTTATTAAACAATTTTCGAAGGCTCTTAATATTGGGTATAAAGATTTAAAATATTTGCAGATTTTTTTTCCAAAGCTGCCAAAGGCGAAAATTAAAGCTGGAATCTTTGTTGGCCCTCAAATAAAAAAAAAATTTTATTTATATTTAGATATTTTTCCGGACCTACTTAACAATGAGGAGAAACTAGCGTGGAACAGTTTTAAGGCAGTAGTTCATGGCTTTCTTGGAATTCATAAGGATGCAAATTATGATGAGCTGACAACTGGCATGATTACGAATTTTTCCGCCATCGGATGTAGAATTTCGCTAAAGATGCACATGTCAAAGATAATAAGGGAGCTTATTCAGAAGAACACGGGGAGCGATTCCATCAAGATATAATGGAGTTTGAGAAACGCTACCAAGGCCAGTATACGGAAAGCATGATGGGGGACTATATTTGGACGTTAATAAGAGAAAATGTTACCGAATATGGCAGGAAAAGCAGGAAAAAGCATTTTTAAACATTTAAACTATATTCTGAAACTAAATTTATAAGATTTACTATACTAGAATAAATCAAATCCATGTCAAATTTTGATGAATTTTCATGTTTTTCATTTTTCTCATTTTTTTCGAACAAACCCAAATCAAACACTTTTTTATGTTCATAATCTTATTTCTGGGGGCAAAAGCAATAAAAAAAAATATACGCACGACCCATGTACAAAAATGTTGTTGACCAGTGTTATTTACATATGCAATACCACCAACAGTATTCCTGCCATGATTACAAGTGTTTTTGATTTCGCCCTGCAGAACTTTTTCATTTTCATTGTCAATTACTTTGTTTGGCATTGCCCAAGTGCTCTTGGTTTATTAACAATTGATTTTGTTTTATCGGTCTATTGATAAAGTATTCACGGTTCAAAACGAGTCAAGGCCAGAACAATAATTTTTGTAATGATTATTGTTTTTTTTTAACTTTTCTATAATTGAAAAACTTTATTTTGTATTTTGGAATAGTAAGTAGAAAATTTTTCAGACAACCTGCCATAGCTGCGCAGATAGATCCATTTCGAAGGGTGCTAAGCCTTCATCATCAGTACGATTTAGGCACGCTGCGCTAACCATTTAGCTATACAGCGGTGGTTTATTTGACTGACAAATTGCTACTTCTATTGCTTTTTACCAACTATATTTATTCAGTGTTGCGCCATCTGTTGCAAATCACTGATAATGCTGGATTTGTTTATTGTCAATTACTTTGTTTGACATTCCCAAGTACTCATGGTTTATTAACAATTGTTTTTATTTTTATCGGCCTATTGCCTTCATGCCACGTGTAGCAATATGGAAATATTGTTGTGCAATCGTTAAATTAAAAGTCCACAATTGCCTTTTACGAAAGTTGAAAGGAGCATATATTTTTGTAGGTCGAAGGTAATACTTCTTATGCCCGTAGTTCCTTTATCTACCAATTTGGAGTTACAAGCCAACTCCGCTGTTTCTTGGTGCATTGACCGCTCATTCTGCAATTATTGAAATATATTTTGATTGTTGCCTTGATTAGGAATAACTATTTTTGCTTCCAATTTATCTCCACTTTATCACATATTTGACAAGTATCTAGTTAAATTTTCTTTGCTAAAAATGAACGTACTGAGTTAAAAATATATACAATAAATTCTGTACATTAAAAAACCTTCCATTATGAAAAGCAAGCAGTGCCTTGGGATGGACATTTGCCACAAAATAGTACATACATTTTCGAAAGCGATAACTCGGCGTGAACGTATTCGCAGCATAGGCCACTCCTTGTGTAGTGCCTCTTATAGCTGGGAAAGCTGTTAATGTGTTCTTTAATTTTGCTTATTCTATCTTTAGAGAGCATGTGTCATGCAGCTGGAGACCCACGTCTATCAAAAAAACTTGAGTTCGGACTACAGATTTTTTTTTTTCACAATACTTTTAAAAAACTTTTTGACATACTTGAATATTTGTTCCTCATTCACAAAACGCGGCGTTTTAGCGTGGTAATATAATTTAGCCAAAAGCTTGCCATCAATATTTATAAGGGCTCCAATAAACAAAACTCGTTCATTGTGAGAACAAAGTGCGCAAAAGTTATCTGCGGCATTCACATTTATAAGGTGAAAATGTCTTTCTGCTACTACTTTGGAGTTTACCGAAGTATTTCCACTATTCCGTTTAATTTGGAGTTTTAGCGTGAGAAGGAACCTTTTTCAGTGCTTCAAATAGTTTCATCGATTTCTTGGTGGTCCACTTCTGACTCAATGATACTAAGTTTATTATTTTCATGGTTATCAATTTCAGATTCAAAGTCAGTAACTTGGTAATCAGGAAGGATTCGCGATCCTCATTATTGAACGCAAACACTTCGAATTCGGCGAACCCATTTTTTTTTTTTTTTATTTTCGTATTGAAAAATACACAACTGTTTAGATCTCTTCGGAAACTTAAGGAGCTCGCCTAATTAAAAACAGTTAACACTGCACTTTTCACTCATATAGAACACTTTTAAATGTAATTTACTAATGCGTTCATACTTAGTGCGTAACTTTTTACATTAAAGAAATCAAATTGCCACAAATTTAAATATTTCATGTTCGAATACCGACAATTTTAAAGCTGAGAAAGCAAATTTACAACAAAACCCTAATTCTGGTTATCGCTCCACTTTGTAAGTTTTCCATTTTACAATAATCGCTTACTACGATTTAAGCTATTTCTACTTTATACTAAAATGTGCCGCCTTGTTAAGAAAATATGTTTGCAATAACCGCTTATCTCGAGATAGACGTATTATGTAACACAAATAAATGTTTACATTTATTCTTAAGAACACATAATCTACTTATGCAAATGTAAATTAGTACAGTTTCGAGTTCGGCGTTTATGCACTTGCCAAAAACTTCTCTATTTGTCTAAGTAAACAAAGGATACTGGTTGGACACAAATATGTAGCTTTAATTCGCGAACACCATACCACTAATAACTCAAATTCTTCTTAAGTCGACTTAAGCGGTTATTGCATGAGGCCACAGAATTATTGTTCTGGCCTTGAGCTCGTTTCGAACCTTGAATACTTTATCAATAGGCCGATAAAACAAAATCAATTGTTAATAAACCAAGAGCACTTGGGAAAGTCAAACAAAGTAATTGACAATTAACAAATCCAACATTATCAGTGATTTGCACCAGATGGCGCAACACTGAATAAATATAGTTGGTAAAAAGGAATAGAAGTAGCAATTTGTCAGTCAAACAAACCACCGCTTTATAGCTAAATGGTTAGCGCAGCGTGCCTAAATCGTACTGATGATGAAGGCTTAGCACCCTTCGAAATGGATCTATCTGCGCAGCTATGGCAGGTTGTCTGAAAAATTTTCTACTTACTATTCCAAAATACAAAATAAAGTTTTTCAATTATAGAAAAGTTAAAAAAACAATAATCATTACAAAAAATTATTGTTCTGGTCTTGACTCGTTTTGAACCTTGAATACCTTATCAATACGCCGATAAAACAATAACAATTGTTAACCGAATATTATTAAGTATTTTTCCAGGGCATAAACCCAATCCACGCTGCCTTTGCTGTGCTTTGGTTTACCTGCATATTTTAGTAGAGATTCCAATAAAGTTTTTATTGATCTGTGCACTCTCTTTGCTTTTCCCTCTCCTTTCCCACTTCCCCTCCCACTACCTCTATCTCTGATTTTATCTGTTCTCCCACTCTATCGTCATATCTCTCTTTTCATGCTATATCTATCACACCTCTATTTTCAATTAATTTATTTTTTTCCCCCGTATTCTAATCTTACTTTTTCATCTTTCTCTTCTTCACGCAAAGGACAGTAGAAGTAATATTTTTTTCTAAAATCCGGTAATTTTTTTTTTTTTTGGAAAAGAAATGCAAAAATCAACTCAGATACAAAATTTGAAGATAATACATACCATGATCTAGCTTTTTTTCACTCGTTTCCAATTTCTCTCCCATTGCCTTCTGCCTTCTCGTTTTTAACCCACTCGTCCTCTTTCTCTCACACTATTCGTATGGCTTTCTCTCTTACCCTCGTTCTTGTCTGCTCTTCCTTATCTTCTCTCTTCCTCTTCTACACTTCCCAAATGTTTTGGAGATCGTTAGCGATTCCGTTGTTATTTTGCCGCATATAGATACTGTACATTCTGGTATCTTCTAGGTCACCCTCTAACTCATCAAAGCAACTTGGAGTCGTCAAAGTCTTGCCTGCTAACTATGTGTGAGAGACTTTTATATTTGTCAGAAGGTTCGCCCCTTAAGGTGAGGTTAACACCTAACAACCACCCCCCCCCCTCTCCCTCTCTATCATCCTTTCTCTATCTGCATTTACCGCACTTTCTGACACTACCTCTTCTCATCATCAGATTTAACCTGAAGCGAGCCTTCACCGCCCCTCACCTTCAACCTGGCATTCACCATCACCTTACCTTTTTCCGTTTCGAATCATAAATACACTTCATTTTTTGCATAGGTCAGTCCCTGACCTACTTTCCGAAAAAGGAGTATTATATGGTTAATCTACGCAACAAAAAAAAAAAACAATCTTTATATCGTCGCTCCCACCGAAGACTAACACACATCAGTTCTTCGCGTGAAAAACTACCACAGTTCCTCGTTCGCGTAGAAAACCAGAACATCTCAGTTGTTTGCGCGGAAGACTAACATGTTCTACCTCTTCGCGAAGAAGACTAACACACTGTTCGCCTGGAAGATAAGCACGTTTCAGTTGTTCGGATGGAAGACAAACACATTTCGCTTGTTCGCATGGAAGCTGAATTGTACACTGATTAGATGTCATATTTCGAGGAAGCAATATAAACTAAAGCTAAGAGTAGGTCAGTTCAAAGTATATTAGAAGATGGAAGGGCGTCCTGATGAATTGTTTCCAAGCAGGGTGATCTACTTCATTTCGATCTATGCAAACCGTGTGCCCATCACCGATAAACAGAAAGCAGCAACGTAAAGAACAAATGGCAACAGATAAGAAGATATGAGCTTTGAGACAAACTTTCCGATAGACAGACCATGCCTGTTCATTTCAAATTGGCGTCAGTATCTGTATAAACGGATGGCTAACAGATTCTGTTAGGAGACAGCCTAAATCGCCTAAGGAACATCGGTTGGGGGCCAACCAGCAATGAATTACTTATTTTCCTGAGGTGTCAAACATTTAATTATTAAGGTTAAGCTATCTTCAGTAACCGAGATAGATACAAATATGATAATATGCTTTAAACTTTAACTAAGAAGTGCATATCACTAGCACAGCGTTTAAAAAATTTACGAAGATTGAAATTCAAGCGCTAGATATACATCAACTTAATGACAACTAACTTACAAAGCACACATACATACATGCAATACATACCAACAAGCTCTTCTGAGTTTCACTACAACTTATTTGGCTGTAAAAAAAATAAACTAATATAATGATTTTTGTTCTTCTTTCATGCTAGCTCTATTGAGATTTAGCAAATTTATAACGTAAATTATCTATAATCAGAGCAGTTTTTTCCTTCTCTTCATCTCTTGCTACGTAGGCAACTACACACTTTTAACATTTAATATGGACAAGGGCTCACATGATGTCCATAGTTGTGGCGATGCTACACTAAACCCACTACATACAAACTTTGGTCAGTTCATTGTATTAGTTTGTTCATAGAAGGCACTTAAGTAGTTCTTTCAATGAATTTTATCCAATTTAGTAAACAGCACAACATTATTTACTACTCTTCTACACAAAAATGAGTAAATATAGTGCAAAGTGAAGGAAAGAGATTAGCGGTAAACATTTTGTTTATAAATTATAACAGTTTTATATTGTGGTAACAATGAGAAGTAAGAAATAAAGAAGAAACAAATAATTCTAGTAATTTGTGGGCAAGATTCATGTCGTTATTTTTGCACTGAAATTACGAAAATTAAGTCGTTTTATTTTGTCCTGCCGAACTTATTGGACCAATTTCGCAAGAAATGTGACTTTTTACATTGTGCTCATGTAACATTAAGTAGTTTTCCAAACAAAGTGGAGAACACTGTAACGAATTTTGCGCAATTCTTGCTTATTATGCACCTTCTATTGATGTTCGAATCGCTGAACTGTCGAATAAATAACTCCAATATTCAGTATGGCAAAATGGTCTTTATTGACAACTTTACTGTGGCAGTAGTACTTCACAATTTCAATTATCGCGTACTTCACTAATAGCGCGTTTAAGTCAAACTGATTCCGAATCGCTTACACTCTCAGTTAGCCCCATTCACCTATTTCTCCGAAGGTCTAGACTTTTCACGACATGCCTTTTGGAAGACTTGTATCTCATGCTTGGTTATTTAGCTATATACATGTGTATGTTTGAGTAACAGTTTCGCGTTTAGCTAATAAAAACGTCATGAGTGATTGTTTCTCTTTCTTCTTCGCTCATATGTGTATGTGAAATAATATCTTCGCTTCAAGCTGCTGGTTATGTGTGTGGAATATTCTTCGTTGCTTTCTATGTATGTATGTGTGTAAACGGCTTACTGTCATTGTGTTTATTTACTAACAGCATAGTGATGTTAGAAAAGCTAATATTCGCCACAATATATTTCCAACTTGAAAAAATGCCAACATAATCCACCGTATAATCATCAGCCGCACTGGCTCGACCACGTCATGCGAATGAAGCAAGATGATTCCAGCCAAAAGGTAGACACAGAGGCAGAAGGAGGACCTACCCCGAAACACCAGGTGAAAAACGACTTAAGTGTTGATGTTTATACAAATAGCTTAGGGAAGAAGTGAATGACGAGATTTCTCAGAAGACCAAGACCGTTTAAACGGTTAAGCGCCAAATAAACGTTAAACTCTGGTATCCAGAAACTTTTATAAGGCATTTTCCCTTCCACTATGCAGAAGGTAATGAAATGATTTGCCTCTTGGTATGTAAAAGTCGTAATTTTTATGTTGAAGGAACAACATTCGACTTTTTTGATAGGATTATCAAGGTGTTCAGATGTTAATAATCAATCACGACGCTAACTGAAAGCGAAGATCGGCCTTAATTCTCTGCGTAGGTATATCGGACCTTTTATTGACTTATTTTATGAGCTTTACGCAGATATGACCTTACTGTAGTGAATAAAAACCCAAAGACTGCGCTTTAAGTCATGTTATGCGAATGGCCCAGGACGCTCCGGCCAAGAAAATATTTCAATCTACACCGCAATTTGATAGGAGGGGAAGAGCGTGCTCCCAAATTGGCGTCAGTTATCGCGTAACAGGAATAGTTGGCGTGACTTGGTACGAAACGGCTAAAATCACTTGGGCGGTTAAGCCACAAATAATGTTGATCATGATGCTATAACCTATTGTGGGGAATATTAGCATTCCTAATATCAATATGCCGTTAATAAATAAACACAACAACAGGGAGCCATTGACATACATACATAGAAGGCAACGATGAATGTTTCACACACATAACCAGCAGCTTGAAGCGAAGAGATTATTTCACATACATATACATATGAAGGCAGCAGAGAGCGAAGAAGAAAGAGCAACAACCACATATGCCGTAATCATTATCTAAGAGCAGAAGCTGTTACTCACACATGCACACGCATATGGCTAGAAGAAAAACATAAACTACAGATATACATGTATTTTCGTGAAAAGTCTACACCTTAGGAGAAATAGGGGAACGAGGCTAACTGGGAGTATAAAAGCAGCGGGGTCAAAGGGACAGTCAGTCAGTTTGATTTCAACACGCTATAGTGAAGCACGCGATAATTGTAATTGTGAAGCCCTATACCCAAACTAGTCTAAATAAAGAACATTTTGTTGTACTGAATATTTGAAATATTTATTCGACAGTTTGGCGATTCGAACGTTAACAGAAGCTGCAAAATAATCAGGAACCTACCAAAATTCATTACACTATTTATTATTCGTTACTATATAGAAACCAATTACCTTTTCGGACTCGGCTACTTTTTCGAAACCGGCAACTTTTCTCTTCTCAAGTGATTAAAATGTTCCAAAAATGATCGCAGTTTGATCCCAAATGGTTCGGAAACCAGCTCTTCATGGTCTTAAAAAACGATTTGTTCTTATGCAAAACCTGCAATCGTCAAAAAGACACTAAATGGCCAAAGGATAAACCTTATTTCCGAGATACAAACGTATATAACTCAATTAAAAAATCACAAAATCCTTACAAAATATTAAGGGCAGATTATGTATGGCACCGTCACACTTCACGTTACAGTCACTCTGATTCCCGTTCATCATTACATAGTACCAAAAATTTCAAAAGGCATTCAGGTTTGTGGCAGGAACTGAATTGAGTTAGTGCTCTTATATCATAGGTATTTGGGCTGGCGCAACACAAAAAATCTTTCTCTGCATTATATATAAATTCCCCATAAAATTCTTTTAAAAATCGCCAAAAATATTTCTGAATTAGACATTGTCAGAACTTAATCTTGTCCGAATAACTACATAATTGTCTGGGTATTATTTTGAAGGGATCACGTAATATCAGTATTTTGGCCTCTCTGTTTTCTGTCTTATAGAAATTCTGGGAAAATTTAGTATGGGTTTTCGAGGTTATGTTGATTTCGTTCATTTTATTACCCTTACAAAAAATGCGTGTGTTTTTCATATGATGATGCTACGTTCAAATGATGAAAATGCCTGCTTTCGCCCGGAAAAACACTGGGAGCGTCGGAATTGCCTTGAAATACGCTCTTTTTTTATTCGAATGCCCTTTACCAGGCTGCATGCTACATAGAGAAAATGGCAAAAAAAATTTATTTCAAAGGAAATCGCGCATAGCTTTTAAAGTCCTGAAGCGTATCTGAGGTACCCAGTAAGTGTCGTCTTAAATATTCAAATTTTCAATATTTTCGGTATTAGTGTGCTGCATGGTGTACTGTTCGCTTGAAACACACCAGCTGTATATGGGAATATCAAACCTTCGGTCTACTTTGATGGTAAATCGAAAAAGGTATAAACTCACATATAAACGAGCTCCCTTTAGTTTTAGTAAGGTGTAAAGCCCTGACGCCTAAATGAATGCACATACACATAGTGAAGCGCAAAGTAATTAACAAAGTGTCAGCGGTTAAACACACACATCTATATGTATGGCTAGGTACCCTGTAGGGATATTTTGGGTTAGGTAAACCAGCGTTTTTGGCACATTTTTAAGGGGTTGAATTTAAACCACATAAGAGGTTACTTTACCAGAAACAAAGAGTTTTTGTACTTTATGAGAATACCTACGTCGGCTTCTTGCCGGTAAAAACAAAGACCGAAAATTTATTGTTTTTTATAGGCTTACTATCGAGTTATCGATTTGTTATCGCCGAGTCATTATTCCCGAGGCCTTTTATTGCTTTCTTATCTGATTTTCAGGAGGGATTACAGAAGTGTCATCGATTTTATGCTTAATTTTATCGGTATCTGTTACATAAAAAACCGATAAGTTGTCGATAAAAAATCAAAAAACTGCCAGCTATAAGCTTTTATAATTTATTATAATAAATTTTCGACAAAGAATCCACAACTTTTCGATAAGAGAACGCCGATAACAAGTTGACAACACTCCGATAACAAAGCAATAGCTTTGAAAGCAAATTGATAAGAAATCGATAACACGCTGGTAACAAATTATAACACTATCGATTAATTTTGGATAACATATCGACAAAATTTTGATAAGTAATCGATAAATTTTCGATATCAAAAATTCGCAACTTTTCGACAAGAAATCGATTACGCGTATTCTGATAAGTAATCGATAGATTGTGCCCGTAGTCTTGCCGCGTAATAAATTAAAATAAATCTTAAAATTTTTTTAACAAAAATAATACCTGAGGTCATTATTTGTCGAATTGAGATCATCAAATTAAATAGAAAACGAACTTCCTTAATAATAATCCTATAGTTCTGCATGTCTCTGAGAATTCCACGTACAGGCACTTTCTATGTCGTATAAGGCGCAGATGTCGCTTGCGGTTTGGATCTGCACTCGGTCTTGGTACCGGTCAATAATTCGAATCAGTTATTGGTTGACGTGTGGTCTCTTTTCCATTCCGGTTTTGATATGGTATCGGTTCCGAACTCAGCACCGCATCTTGTTTTTATTTGAGTTTCCTTGGTTTCGGATGCGGTTCTTTTTTCGGTTTCGGTTTTGGTTCAGCCAAGCCTTCGATTATAATATCGCTATCGGTTTCTGTTTTGAATTTGGTTTCAGATAAGGTGGTTCAGTTTCAGTTGGGCGTTTGATTCCGTTCGCAGTTTTCGTTCCAGTCTTAGTTCAAGATTCGGTTCCCAGACTCGGTTTGCTTTGTGTTCGGTATCGATTTCGATTTCAGTTCCAGATTCGGTTCCTATCTCGATCCGGTTTGCATTTCAGTTTCGGTTTCGAGTACAATTCCGGATTCGAGTTTCCTTAAGATTCCGGTCGCAATGGCAGTTTTGATTTCAATTGCAATTCAGGACTCGGTTTCGCTCAAGGTTCCGGTCTGAGCTCCCTTTTAGCTTCGGAAATTCGGTTTAGTTTTAGTTCCACTTTCTTAAGCTTCGATTTGAGTTCAAGATTCTTTTTCGATTCAAGTGGCTGATAAGCGCAATTCACAGCCTTCAAAACAGAATTTTCAACCCCAACAACTCGAAGGGAACCCTGTTACAAGTATGAATATATTATTATTATTATTTATTTATTATTACGGCGTTTTAAGCCTAAAACTTAGAGTATTACAAATTATAAATACATTTTAATAATAATAGGATTTCTAGCGTTTGGGGTGTCGGAATGCATGAGATTCCGATCAGCACGGGAACTGGTGGTCCCAACGGGCGAGTCTTGGAGTCATCTCATTGGGAGGTTGGAAGGACGTGTTCTCAATCCTACCCTACTCCAAGACGTATGATTACACAGTTTTATTATTTATGCTGTCGGAATGCATTTGATTCCGGTCAACCCAAAGGCTGGCAGCTCAGCAGAATGAGCCACTCTTATCGGACGGTTGGAAAGGACGTGTTTCCAATCCTCCCTGTACCAGCTTTTATGTAAACATAATTAATTATAATATATCATTGTTGTAGGAATATACGTGATTCACATGAACACTCCAACTGTTTGTCTGGGACGATATTTTCAGGAACTCTTTCCTAATTTGATTGCGAGCGATATATGTATTTGACCTGAGGCATAAGGTTCCCCTGTGTCTATTTGGATTGCCGTGTACGCTCAAGGATCAGTAACATGAAATACAGATACAAAATATTTTATCTTATTGGAAGGGTTTTGCAATATTCTAATACACTTTTTTTGAAGGTTTTTAAGTTTTCACAATTTTTAGCATGATTAGGTAGTTCATTAAAACATTTTAGACCTTTGTAAAATATATTTTGCTGTCCATTTCTGTTTTGAGAAGAGGTAATCTAAAATTATTATTTTCCCTGATTATGTAAGAATGGGTTTCATTCACATAAACAAGTTTTTCACTTAGGTAGGCTGGTAATTTACCATGCTTGATATAAAATACAAATTTCATACTATGGTAAAATATCAACTGTTTCACGCTCAGCCAGTTTAGAGCATCAAGAATACTCTTTATGGAAGTGTCGTACCTCACTTTCAATATAAATCTCATAGCTTTGTTTTGCATAATTTGTAACCTGTCTACTTGTGTTTCATTGACAATAAAGAATATTTTAGGGCAATATAAGAAGTGCGGTTCTATGATGTATCTATAAACTTTCAACTTATATTTCTTACTAAAAAGTTTACACGATCTCTTCCAAAATCCAATCTTTTTGCCCATTTTGGCAACAATATAATCAATATGATCTGTAAACCTCAGTTTATTGTCAATCAGGATCCCTAAGTACTTAAATATTTTGACATCCTCAATGCTCGTATTCATTATTTTTAGATCTATATATCATACACTTATTTAGCACAAACTCCTCACTCCTCCTCCTGGGTGGCCTTAAAAGCTCAATGTGAGATGGTTGGACAAATATCTTCGTGTTGCTTGCTATCGGAACGTATTGTGCATCTGGCAAATCAATCAATATCATAAACACTACACAAAATCTTCGGGAAGTGGCTTTATCGATATGACGACATCAACCTCGATATGACAGACTCGATTCTAGACGCAGTTGTGGATTCAGTTCGGGTTCAGTGTTATTTATCGTTATGCGTCGGCTATGACACACGGTTTCGGTTCCAGACTCGTTTCCAGACTTGGTTCCAGATTCTGTTTTGGAGCTCGGTTTTGGTTCCAAACTCGTTTCCAATGACGATACTGTTCGGCTTAAAATTCGTTTCGGATCCGGTTTCCATTCCGGTTTTTGGTGCAGCCTTCGATCCTCGTTTCTTATCAAAATTCGGTTGCGGATTCAGTATAGATTTAGGTTATGGTTTTGATTCAGGAATGGGTTTTGGATTCCGTTCCGGTTTCGGTTTGTATAAGTCTTTAACTTCAGTTCAACATTCGTTTTCTTTCCTCATTTTCGCTTCATCACTGCCCTCGTAATTGTATTTCCTTTCTTTTTTCGTTCACTGTCCTTTCCGTTCGTTTTCTCATCCCTTTTTGTTGCCATCACTCCTACGAACGGACGTAAGGATGTTACATTATAACTACAACCCGCCCTTATTTGATTAAAATAACAATATTCCGAGTACAAACACGGTTGGGATTAAAAAACCCTCTCCTTAATATTTAACTGTCTCGAGGCGGAATTGCTAACAATCCTTAATTGCGTTCTAACCCAAAATATATGTATAGCAATTCATTTTCCTACAGGGTAGCTCAATTTAACTATGCTGGAGCAACAGCACTCCCACACTTTCAAAATTTGATACACACACCCATACATACAAGGACATAGTGAGAGCAGCGATGTTTAATTTTAAGTGTCAGTACCAGTTCCACGGTCAACGATTTAATTGCACTTAAATCATACGAAATGACTTTATAATACTTCACCAACACATAAATATCATGCAACTTTGGCGCTTCCTGCGTCTCTCTACTTATGCCACTGTTCTTTTTAAGGGCAGTGAGTAAAAAGTTTTCGATCCCTTCTCAGGCACTGAACATATTAAAATCGTAGCAAAACGAAATTGCCTGCCATAACGTTTGGCCACTTTAGCGCTTTGATGTGTTTGTCGGTTGTTGGTTTTTAATGGCGGCGAAATTTGTTTCCATCATCAAACTCAATTGGCGGCTCGTGTGCAACGCTCTTAACCGTTAAAAGGCGAATTGCCATACCGTGTTAAGCTATCGAAAATAGGAATAAAAAAATTTATACATTTTATTGGTATCGTGGAAGAAATTTATTTAAGCATTTTTAAGTGTTATAACTGCATAAATTACTATCCGTTTTAAATTTGATTACAGATGAGTTATGGCATTTGAATCTGTAGATTTAGAACTTGGATGAGAGTTCGTGTATGGGATTGGCAGTGGCGTAGTGAGGGTGGGCAAGGGGGCATCTTGCCCGGAGCGCTACTCACAAGGGGACGCCAAATGGTCAGAAAAGCAGAACTTCCTGAGTAATTTGTATTTTTATTATAACTGATTTCTAGGAAATATTGATTTCTAGAAAAAATTTTCTAAACTAAAAAATGCATGCATATATCCGGAACTCTTGCGAAAGGTTGTGGAATAATTGAAGGCATGTACCTTTTTTTCTCACGTTCTACGTTACGATGGTAATTATTAAGATGAGTTGAAATAGTTGCATATATATATCTGTTAAAGCATTAACGATTTAACAAAAACTGTCACACGTGAATCTGAAACACGATGGAGCGTCAGAATACAAGCGGTTAGTGAGGCGTAGCATAACCTGATTAAGGTTCAGTTGGTCTCATATATGACTATCAATAGAAATTTTACGCATCCAACGCTTTTATTTAATTGTATGATCAACGCCCTAAATTGATGAGGAGTGTGATTGCTAGTACCTTCGACCTACCTAATTATTTTCTAGCTTTTAGTATTATTATTATTTCATGTAAGTATTGTTTTCAATAAAACCGTTTAACTTGAAAAATGTTTTTGTAATATTTTATTTTCAAGTTTTTAGTCTTTATTTAATTGCCTATTGTTTCTCATTCTATTTAGTTCATTTAGTGACTCATTATTACAAGGACTCTTTGCTGACAATTTGCTACAATCTAAGTCCTCAATACATAATCCTTCCAAAGACTTTACTCGACTCTGCGCCACGTATACTTGTCCCCCCTCCAACTCCAAAATATTTTGATGTCACTTCTAGAGGTTTACGTCAGTCACGTAATCGGCGGCGGCGGCATGACTGGCGTAACCCTCTTAATTGAATGGCTGGACTTCAGAGAATCACATTGTCCACAACTAATGAATATGGAAACATACTGCTTACGTCAATGGTATGATTGACGGTCTGGAACAATATCATTAACTTGTGGATTAGTATCTGGGAGGCTTGTAAGTCAAAAATTAAAAAAATAAATAAATAAATGTAAGGCGCGATAACCTCCGAAGAGATCTAAAGCCGAGCTTCTCTTCCAATTTGCGTCGTGCTCCTCTTGATTTTCCCTACAAATTGGCCGGACTGGATCTACATATTTTATGCCGACTCCGAACGACATCTGCAAGGCAGATGAGTTTTCACTGAGAGCTTTTCATGGCACAAATACACTCGGAGCGCTTGCCAAACACTGCCGAGGGGCGACCCCGCTTAGAAAAATGTCTTCTAATTGAAAAACCGTATTTCTAAAATTGTGATGTTGTTTGCCCGGGTTCGAAACTAGGGCATACGGTGTGGTAGGCACGCTACCATCACACCACGGTCCCAAAAATTAAAAAAAAAATATTTGGAAAGGTTTTGTTTATATGTATACATATGTTTATATGTATTTAAGGAAATAGTTTTGACCAATTCGGAAAGATCCGCGGTTTTTTCCTCAAAATCTCGTGTACAGTTCAGAAAATTTCGGTGGTAGCTCCTTGCGGAGAGAGGGGGAAATCGAGGGTGTTCCCAGCTCTTCACAATTTATGTATTTGCTAAATAATTATCATTTTCTTTGGTTTTTTGCAAATTCATCTAAAATTAAATCTTTTATCTCCGCATCGTTTTCCTGAACCAATTTTCTGTGCGCATGCATAAACCTTCAAAAAAAAATACATGAATTTACAGTAAATATATTTTTGGAAAAGAAGCTTATTCACCATTAAGTCTAGATTCCGTCATTGATGTTCTCAACCACGTTTTAACCCTCTTCAAAGTGCTGAAGGAGCGCTCCACCGTAGCGGTTGTACAGGGCATTGCCAGCAGTATTCCAAAAGCTTTTCTTATTTTTGGATAAAATCCTGTATTCTCGAAGGCACACACAAGTTCTATTGTTTGTTGATTTTGGCAGGCCATCTAATTCATAAAAAAACTTTGGCATCCACAAGTTTGCTGCTAATGTCTTCAATACTCATATTTTTTAAAATATTTGGATGCAACGCAGTCAATGAAAAGGCAGGATTATTTTGCTCCGAGAATCTCTCATTAAGGGAACATACTAGAGAGTCTAGATAAGGTACAAAAACTGCTCGCCGGTAATACTCTAAAATATATGTAAAAGGAACGTTCGATCTATTTGTTTGCCTTTCCACCACTCTCGACATGCTCATTTCAACAGAAACACTTTCAAACAGCTCAGAAGCATCTTTGAATATGTTATTGAATACAATATCAGTGGTCGATCTATGCGCTTGCACTAGTTCCAAAATTTTAGTTATGTGTTCGGCGCATTTTATAATGTAATTTTCCTTCGATTGCATTTTATTCGCTACGGGCTCAATAATAACAAAATATTTGCAAATTATGCAAAGGCATAAAATAAAGACAGATTTACATGACGCGCTATGCAACTGATACGCGTGCTTTATAGTGGCCGCATTTCCCTCTATACTTAGTTTTTCAAGAGCCATAACTATTGGAACAAAGTGCTTTATAAAATCGCTTATACTGGCATATTTTTCTGACCATCGGGTTTCACAAAGCGAATGGATATTTGGCACGTACTGTCTGCGTATAGGTGATTCTTTAAAGAAAACAATTATGTCTTAAATTGTGGAAATTGCGTTCCTTACTTCGGCAACCTTGTTCAAGTCATTGATTACTAAATTAAGTTAAGCTTGCACAATGAAAATAAAGGCTTTTCGGAAACGAATTCTTTAAAATTTGTTGGACACCATTGATTTTACCAGCCATGGTAGCACATCCGTCAAAGCCAAGTCCAACGCATTTTAGAAGGTCAAGGTCTAATGCAAAAACAAATTCCCTGATATTATCAGCTATTACTTCTGCCTTCATGGACTTGAGTTCTACAAAGGCCATAAATTCTTCCCGAATAAGCAATTGCCTCTGATCAAAATACGAATCCCTATAGAAAGTTGCTCTTTTCCTGCCATGTCCGCCAATATACTGTATGCCGTTGCTTAATTCATATCTTTGCAAATATATGATTCTAACACATTTATTTTTTTTATTTATTTATTTATTTATTTATTTAAGGAATCAAACAAAACAACCATAAGTTTTATTTACAGTGTTTGACAATAGGACTTAAAACAACGTAAACATACTTAGATACAAAATGTGTCTACAAAATTTTAAATAGTTAAAATTTTAATAGTAAGGAGGATTGATGAGGTTGTAAGGGCAATAGGTAGTAGAAAAAGATAAAGATAAAGAAAAATAGGTATAGGAAAGAGTGGAAAGTTTATAGAAAGAAAGGATCAGATTTTAAAATATTTAAATTTGCTGAACAAAATAACGCAATAGTTTTCTTTTAAAGGGCAATGTTCCCTTGATACTTCTAATCTCCATCGGTAATGTGTTCCAAAGACGAACCGCAGAAACAAAAAATTGACGCTCAGATGTTCGTGAGTTGAATGCCAAATGCAGTATTTGTGAGGAGCGTACTGATCTTGTGAATTTTAGCCGCTCACTAAGATTTAAGGGTTCCTTATTTACCAGAATCCTTTGTAGGAGTGCTGCGGACCTGAACTTTAGTAGATCATCTAGTGGAACACAACATATTTTCACAGCATATTCGGAAATGTGTTCGTAACGGCTAATGTCGTAGATATAGCGTGCAATATTATTGTACAAAACATTAAGTTTTCTACTACAGACACTGTCACAATTCGCATAAAGTTCGCAACCATAAAGTAACGTTGGAATCAAATATGCCTTCGCTAAGAGCAACCTTATATTAACTGGTGTAGACTTTGCCTATTGCTGCAAAAATATGATTGTTCCACGTCAATGTTCTATTGAAAGTAACACCAAGGTTTTTTACGGTGACGGCAAATGGTATCTCAGTGTTGTTAAGCATTACTTTGGGATAGCGGTTAAGGTCAAAGGGTTTCTTATAGATAGCGATGCATTGTGATTTACTGGGGTTTAAGAATAGTCCATTATCACTAGCCCATTCATTTAATAGGCATAGATCGACGTTCAGATTGCGTATGCAAGTTTCAATGGAGGCGAATGGACTACTTAGATATATTTGAACGTCATCTGCATATATGTGAACATTGCTGTACTTAAGAACATTTGGTAGGTCGTTTATATATAACACGAAAAGTAAACGCCCAAGTATAGATCCTTGCGGAACACCTTTAGTTACAGGCAATAGGTCAGACATAGAACTACCCACACTTACTGATTGGGATCTCTCATTGAGGTACGACCTGATTAGATCTACAGCTGGGTTAGAAAAGTTAAAAAGGTGCTTAAGCTTAAAACAAAGTAATGCATGATCGACCGAGTCAAATGCCTTCGAGTGATCTAAAAGAGCAAGAAAGGTAACACGATCATGGTCCATATTCTGCCTTATATCATCCCAGACATTTAAAAGCACAGTAATACAGCTTCTATTTTTCCTGAAACCAGACTGGTGTGGACTAATTAGGGAGTTACTATTTACGAACGAGTTTATCTGCCGATTCACTATACGTTCGAACACTTTTGACAGAAATGGCAAAATGGCGATAGGCCTATAATCACCATTGGGATTTGAAATGGGAATAATATTCGCCTCTTTCCAGCATTTTGGAAAAACCGCCGTGGTTAAAACTGTATTGAAAGCATAAGTGAGGTATGGTAGAATTTTTGGCAATATACATTTAACAAATTTTGGATGAACGCCATCAAGGCCGATGGCAAATGATTTTACTGACAGTATAGATTCGACAACGTCGCAGTCATCAACGCACTGAAAACCAAAACCGGAAAAAGAAAAATCAGAACTAGCACTATACCGAGAGTAATTTGCATTACTCTGATTGCAAAGCAAGCTAACGAACTCTCGGTTCAATTCATTGGGATTTATATTTATATTATCATATGTGATCGTACTTCTGTTAGTGCTTCCTATATTACGAATCTGCCTCCAGGTTTGTTGAGAGCCAATAGCTGTACTCAATAAGTTTTCGTAGTATTTCCGTTTATGATTCTTAATGCTTCTAGTAACGTCTCTTCTCAAAGTCATATAGTTAGTGAAGGCAATTTCTGACTTTGTCTTCTTCCAAACCGAGTACGCAAATTTCTAACAGCTCATTTTGCATTCTTGGAGACTTATATGGTGTTTTTTGTTACCTTCAATCTTTGATTTTAGGCATTCATCTCCAGATTCTATTTTTAGCATCAGTAAGCCGTGTAATATGCCTGGAAAAATGAAATCCAGTCTTTAAGTTTTAGATTCACACTTACTTACGCGAACATGTATCGATAAATTACCCAGAAAGTTCATGAAATACATATCGTTACCTTAATTCACAAAGCCCTAACTGACACATTTTTCGAAAATGTGTTTTTCACATATTTTAGTACTATATATATTTATATACACCCTCACTACAAATTTTAAAGTGTTACTAGCAATAATAACGGAGATATATCAAATTTACAAAGCTTTATTTGCAAGCGTTCAATGTAAAAAAATTTGGTTTTTTGTTTCTCCTGTAAAATTTTTGTCAGTTAGGGCCTTTGTGAATTAAGGTAACGACATGTACATATATAAAATTGCCTTCATTGTTTAACTTTCCCGTAGTGGGAGATCATGTGTACCACAAAAAATTATTGCAGACAAAATAGATTTTAAAAAGGTTCTATTTTCCGCCACAATTTTATCGTGCCAACTTTGCATTTGTGCATCAACTGGCTGTTGATTTAGAAATAAGTGTGCTGACTGTGCTGCTTCCTTATGTACATTTGACGCGGCGTGGTTATTGCTGTATTCATGTATATTCTTATACTTCACGAAAGGTCGAATAACAAAGGAACTTCTAATCCCACGTATTTTTTGTGGTTTAAATAAGACACAATACAAACAGAAAGTTCCTTTTAGCTTGCTTGAATATACCATCCATGGTTTATACATTTCGAGCCAATTACAATTAAACTTTCGTTGTAAATGCTCAGCATCAGCTGAAAAATCATAGTGCGCCGGTGGTACCCAACAGTTTAGAAGGAGCTCCCTTTTTTGGGAGAAAGTTATTGAGCTTCGGGTATTGACCCATTCCCCAATGTCATTGTGATGATAATTTACAACTCAAATATTGCTTGCCACAGGTGATTCCGCTGGATATTCCACACTCTGATCAGAACTAGTTGGGCTATGTTTTCTTTTTGAAGCTGTATTAACAAATAAGGATTATGGTCTAATAATTAAACCTTAACTAATAAAAAGATACTTACACCCAGAGGTGCAAAACAACTTTCTTATATATATATAGCTTATATTTTATGTTGCACTTGCCAAAAAATTACAAAGAGTGATCGCAATTGTCAGCTGTTTTAGCTACTTACGTGTAATCGATGGTTATCGATATTGTCAGAGATGTACAGCAATAGGTGCGTTTGTGCACTTTGCTAGTACAATTGAAGGGTCAAATGCATTTGTCATTCGAAGTTATCAAACCAAATCACGATTAATTGAATTTGGCTGATCAACTTATGCAACTGCATGAAAATATACCAATTATTAATTGGACTTTTAAAAACTAATAAAAACTTCGAGATCTCTGGTATTCTAGGAATTCTAAGAAATGATTGCTGTTGATTTTTTAAAGCTCAGTTTCATCCGTTAGGGGGGGGGGGGGCAACGGCCCCCTGCCCTTCCCCGGGATCGCCCTTGGGAGAAACACTTAAAATGGTCACAGTTTTGTAGCGTAGTTTCACTGAAGGAGATGTTCTGGGCTAACTCTAATATCCGTCGTCGGCACGATTTCTTTAAATCATTTGGGGCTACGCACAAAGGCGACTTACGGTTGCTATCAATTATCTAATAATAGTCATGTCTCTCGTGGCACAGTTTTAACGATTACCATCAATGCTGGCTTATTGTTGATCGCGCCAAAGGGCACCTTCAGTTTTTTCGGCTGTTTTTAGGAGCTAGAATTCGAGACGTGCGAACAATAGCAATCCCGACCACCTGACGCTACCACGCATCCTAGCCTTTATACCATATGCCAGCACAGAAGCCACAGGACTGCGACTTCGAACTCATACCTTTGCTGACGTCACTTTCCTAGAAGCTCTAGGTGTAGCTTCGCAGACTTTCTGACGGATGCATGTTGGATACATTGACTTCAATAGTCTTCGTTTCTGGCCTTATGATATAACAGCTCATTATGGATGGCAGCCTTCAGTTTTCAGTCTAGTTCGACTGTCCACTACGTTAGGCTAGTAGATCACCCGGCCATTTGTTCCACAGTCTTGAGAAAGTTTTTGCTTCACCACTTTGAGTGTTCTTTCGAAGGACAAGTACGAACCTCGTTAAAAAATTTTCCTACGTTTTCACATTTCTAACAGGAGCCGTCACGTGTTGGTCATATTTAAACATGGTTGATAGGCTATATCTAATGTGATTCGCTACAAGGGACTAGTTGGGGATAGGTCCGCCAACTTTAGGAAATGTCAACCCGGGAGACTTGGGTGTTGAATGATGAAGTGTGAAAATCAAAATTAAGATTTCAGACGCTATTTTATAGTTCAGCAAGTAAAGAGATTTTTCAAACCTTTCTCATACGTGTTGAAGATATATGCAACTTAAGTGTGAGCTGAGAATCATTTCAAAGGAGAATTTAAACCACTGGAGCCTACTAAAGGATTTTGCATCACTGATATAGCTTATTCGTTCAGCCAATCGGGATATAAAATTCCGCACCTTTTTTCGCGTAACTTGCTTTTTTAACAACTTGAGGACAATTTGAGAATATGTTCCACTTGGGACATTTTATTTAAAATCATTGTTCTTTATTAATTTTTTGAAAAAAATATGCAAAGTGAGCATATAAATTTGTTATATAACTTGACCTCGAGCCAGCAAGTAAAAAGGTATATAACTTTTCTTTTAGTGTTTTGTTTTAATAACTTGGTGAATTCGGTGACGCTAAATCCGTCTTAAGCTGGCATTGAAAGCGCCTATTTTCTCAAATAACTTTTCAACGGTTAGAAAGTGAGAAATTTCGCAATTAGTTTCTTATAACTGGCAGTGATACGCATCCCTTGATACCCC
The DNA here is from genome assembly GCF_040869045.1 of Eurosta solidaginis. Taxonomy (NCBI): domain Eukaryota; kingdom Metazoa; phylum Arthropoda; class Insecta; order Diptera; family Tephritidae; genus Eurosta; species Eurosta solidaginis. The sequence goes on from NC_090319.1 coordinate 71,557,562, forward strand.
TTTCGACCATATCGGACCAACTTTTGAGATGAACAATAAATGGCCTAGACAGTCTTAAAAGAGAAGAAAATATAGTAACGCGCCGAACGCCGCCGCCGCCGAATGTCAAAAATATCCCGAATCGGCGGCGGCGGCGGCGTTTTTGTATATATATATGTAATATTTGTTCGAAATATGGACCAAATCGGACCACAAATACGATTTTTTTGAATATATCGATATTTGCGCCACCTAGGGACGATTTTTTTCATAAGTCGCTTTCTATTCTTATATGTATTATGTGTTCCAAATATGAGCCAAATCGGACCACAAATACGATTTTTGTGAATATCTAGATCCTTGCGCCACCTAGCGACGATTTTATTATTATTGCATTGTCATCGGGTGCGAAACTGTATTCCAAGTTTCGAGCTTGTAGCTTATCGGGAAGTTACTTAAATTTTAATTACAAAATTCGTTCACAACGGCCGGCCGTGCAGCCGTGTAGCCTGTCAAGTCAACCTAAATAAAACCGTTTAAAAATGGGATATTGATATAGAAAATGTGTAAGAAGGCGCCGCAAAATGCCCGGAGAATAGGCTACAGATGTTTCTCGCGTTATGAAAAGTGTTCTCGATCGTCTCCAATAATTGTGTACAATACCAAGTGTATCAACTAAGCGATGATCGTCAAAATTACAAACAGCCTCCCTCACCTGATGCAAGTCTCAGGTCTAGAGTTGCATTTTTGGTATGTATGACTTATGACCAGGGGTGGGCGTGAGCTTAGCACCTGCTAAGCGACCATATTCGTATACGATGAGCGAGAACACAACGATTACTTCGTCAAAGTCAACGACAGCTCATTTAGTTTGATTTTCACGCTCGTAGAATAAGGACGTGTCGCACGTGTGCTTAAAACAGAGTGCAAAAGAATGCGTGACACGTGCTCATTGTACAAGCGCTGAAATGAAACTAAATCAGTGGTCGGCGCGCCATAGCTCAATTGAGCTAGATTTGCTACACACATATTCTTACTCTCCATTATCAGTCGTTAGTAAGACAGCAACGAATAAACACTGCGAACGGTTGTCGCAAAAATGTTAAGGTTTCCTGTCAGAAATATTACGATTGGAAAACGCAACTGGTATGACGGCCATTTCATATGTAGCTCATCTTCCTAGCATGCATAGGTTAGGGTTTTTAGCTTTTTGGGTATGTTATATTAAATAACCTTTCACTACAAAATGAGTGTTTTAAATTATTTTAACAAAAGTTGTAACAATTTAATTCTAGACTCCTTTTTTTTGAGCCAAAAAAAAAATTTTGTTCAGCACTGCAAAAAGCTACTATAGAATGTTAAAAAAAAAATTTGCGATATAGTAAAAAAATTTCCTTGAATATATCTTTATGTTTTCAGTTTTTTAAGTCAGCTCCATATATTTTAAACATTTTGTATTTCCCCGGTTGCGGCGAATGTATTAGTTTCGGAAATATAATTTTTTAAGCGAGTGATCGTCTCTATTTTTGCGATATTTGAGATATTTCTGAATCAAAAAGGAAATTTTTCAAAGTTTTTGCTATAAATACATCCTCTGCATGTTGTAATTTTAACCTTAATTTCCTACTGGGATGCTCATGATCTCGCTCTCAGTAATACACTTACATTTTAATTATTGCCACCCACTGAACTAAATATATAATTGATTTTGCTTCCGTGCTCACTATGCGTTCGTGTATACGAACACATCCCAGGGTTGGGTTTTTCGATACAATTGTACTTTTTTGATACAATTTGACTCAAGAAAGTACTGAAGTACTACGCTGCCATTTTTGGTACAATTTTGACTACAGCTAATACTCTAATTTAAGTAATGTATTTGGACACTATGGCAACCTTCTTTCGAACAAACGACAACGTTGCTTTCATTTGTGTACTTGCACTAGTAGTTCGATTAGCACTATCTCTCTTTATCAAATACGATTTTTCAAGCAATAATTAGTTTTAAATAATAGCCGTTTTTTTAACACGCGTATATTCGTTTACGCTTAAACTTTATATGGACTGCTAAGCGACAAACTTTAAATACACCTCTGAAATTACTGCGCATAAATTTTGTCCTACTAAATTTCAATATGCATTATACTCAGATGTAACTGAAATATGTGTCTTTGTTTCACCCTCTACACTAATTCTATGCATTCTATGTGTGTCCACAATTCATCGCAACTGATTCAGCTATATGTTATGCCCTATGGCCATTAGAGCGTTGTGTCTCCGCTTTTCGGTACACCCTTTTGCTGTAGCTAGTTGTTTAACCACAGCCGCTAGATGGGTATCCTAACCATTATCTAAGCGAGGATAGGCGTTTTTTTCACGCGCAAACGAAAATTATACGCGTGTAAAAAAAACACGGCTAATATGTCCCTACATACATATGTATGAAACCCACCTGTTTTCACTGAAATCAAAAAGAATATTTGGATAACACTACTATTTCTAAAATAGATGTAAGCAAAAACCATATGGATATTGATAGTAGGGGGACTCATGTAACCGTATAAATGCCTTATAAAGTGTGTAAACGTATAAATTTATCTGGTGCGTAAACAAACTGTCAAATTTTGTATCAAAAATCATTTACACAATTTGTATAAATTTACGCGCACATTTCATTAGGGGGACTCATGTAACCGTATAAATGCCTTATAAAGTGTGTAAACGTATAAATTTATCTAGTGCGTAAACGAACTGTCAAATTTTGTATCAAAAATCATTTACACAATTTGTATAAATTTACGCGCACATTTCATTGTGTAAACGCGGTAAACTCAAAGGAATGCAACCTTGCAGACATTACAGCAGGAATTTTCATCAGAAATCTCCAACATCAGCAAGTAAAGGCGTTTTAGTTTTGATTTTTCACTTAATCTTGGCATTTTTATACTCAGTTGAGCAGAGCTCACAGAGTATATTAAGTTTGATTGGATAACGGTTGGTTGTACATATATAAAGGAATCGAGATAGATATAGACTTCCATATATCAAAATAATCAGGATCGAAAAAAAATTTGATTGAGCCATGCCCGTCCGTCCGTCAACACGATAACTTGAGTAAATTTTGAGGTATCTTGATGAAATTTGGTATGTAGGTTCCTGAGCACTCATCTCAGATCGCTATTTAAAATGAACCATATCGGACTATAACCACGCCCACTTTTTCGATATCGAAAATTTCGAAAAACAGAAAAAGTGCGATAATTCATTACAAAAGACAGATAAAGCGACGAAACTTGGTAGATGGGTTGAACTTATGACGCAGAACAGAAAATTAGTAAAATTTTGGACAATGGGCGTGGCACCGCCCACTTTTAAAAGAAGGTAGTTTAAAAGTTTTGCAAGCTGTAATTTGGCAGTCGTTGAAGATATCATGATGAAATTTGGCAGGAACGTTACTCCTATTACTATATGTACGCTTAATAAAAATTAGCAAAATCGGAGAAGGACCACGCTCACTTTTAAAAAAAAACTTTTTTTAAAGTAAAATTTTTACAAAAAAGTAATGATATGGTGCAACAAAATACAAAAATAAAAGAAAATTGCAAAATGGGCGTGGCTCCGCCCTTTTTCATTTAATTTGTCTAGGATACTTTTAACGCCATAAGTCGAACAAAAATTAACCAATCCTTTTCAAATTTGGTGGGGGCATAGATTTTATGACGCTAACTGTTTTCTGTGAAAATGGGCGAAATCGGTTGATGCCACGCCCAGTTTTTATACACAGTCGTTCGTCTGTCCTTCCGCATGGCCGTTAACACGATAACTTAAGCAAAAATCGACATATCTTTAATGAACTTAGTTCACGTGCTTACTTGAACTCACTATATCTTGGCATGAAAAATGAACGAAATCCGACTATGACCACGCCCATTTTTTCGATACCGAAAATTACGAAAAATGAAAAAAATGCTATAATTCTATACCCAATACGAAAAAAGGGATGAGACATGGTAAGGTAATTGGATTGTTTTATTGACGCGAAATATAACTTTAGAAAAAACTTTATAAAATGGTTGTAACACCTACCATATTAAGTAGAAGAAATGAAAAAGTTCTGCAGGGCGAAATAAAAAACCCTTAAAATCTTGGCAGATATTACATATTTAAATAAATTAGCGGTATCCAACAGATGATGTTCTGGGTCACCCTTGTCCACATTTTGGTCGATATCTGGAAAACGCCTTCACATATACAACTACCACCACTCCCTTTTAAAACTCTCATTAATACCTTTAATTTGATACCCATATCGTACAAGCTCATTCTAGAGTCACCCCTGGTCCACCTTTATGGCGATATTTCGAAAAGGCGAACACCTATAGAACGAAGGCCCACTCCCTTTTAAAAATACTCATTAACACCTTTCATTTGATACCCATATCGTACAAACAAAGTCTAGAGTCACCCCTGGTCCAGAAAGGCCCACTCCCTCTTAAAATACTCATTAACTCCTTTCGTTTGATACCCGTATTGCACAAACGAATTCTAGAGTCACCCCTGGCCCACCTTTATGGCGATATCTCGAAACGGCGTCCACCTATAGAACTAAGGCCCACTCCCTTTTAAAATACTCATTAACACCTTTCGTTTGATGCCCATATTGCACAAACAAATTCTAGAGTCACCCCTAGTCCACCTTTATGGCGATATCTCGAAAAGGCGTCCACCTATAGAACTAAGTCTCACGCCCTTTTAAAATACTCATTAACACCTTTCATTTGATACCCATATTGCACAAACGAATTCTAGAGTCACCCCTGGCCCACCTTTATGGCAATATCTCGAGACGGCGTCCACCTATGGAACTAAGGATTACTCCCTTTTAAAATACTCACTAACACCTTTCTTTTGATACACATATTGTACAAACAAATTCTAGGGTCACCCCTGGTCCACCTTTATGGAGATATCTCGAAACGGCGTCCACCTATGGAACTAATGATTACTCCCTTTTAGAATACTCATTAACACCTTTCATTTGATACCCATATCGTACAAACGCATTCTAGAGTCACCCCTGGTCCACCTTTATGGCGATATCTCGAAAAGGCGACCACCTATACAACAACCACCACTCCCTTTTAAAACCCTCATTAATACCTTTAATTTGATACCCATATCGTACAAACACATTCTAGAGTCACCCCTGGTCCACCTTTATGGCGATATTTCGAAACGGCATCCACCTATAGAACTAAGGCCCACTCCCTTTTAAAATACTCATTAACACCATTCGTTTGATGCCCATATTGTACAAACAAATTCTAGGGTCACCCCTGGTCCACCTTTGTGGCAATATTTCGAAACGGCGTCCACCTATGGAACTAAGGATAACTCCATTTTAAAATACTCATTAACACCTTTCATTTGATATCCATATCGTACAAACGCATTCTAGAGTCAACCCTGATCCACTTTTATGGCTATATCCCTAAATGGCGTCCACCTATAGAACTATGGCCCACTCCCTCATAAAATACTCATTAGTGCGTTTCATTTGATACACATGTCATATAAACACATTCCAGGGTTTCCCTCGGTTCATTTTCCTACATGGTTATTTTCCCTTATTTTGTCTCCATATCTCTCAACTGAGTATGTAATGTTCGGTTACACCCGAACTTAACCTTCCTTACTTGTTTAATTTGTATAACAATCAAAAAATTTTTGTTTAGCAATAATACAGCCGATAAACAATCAAGTTTATCAAGAGTATTTCCAGGTACGTTCATATAACAGCGTGTGTAAATGGACATAATTTTACACCTTATAAGTTTATATGCTTTCATGAGTCCCCCTAGTATATATTGCGGCGCCGAAGTAGATCTATTCATTTGTAAAAAATTATTGGAAAAACAAGTTTTTCAAAATTTTAAACTAAACGTCAAACTATTTTACATGGAGTTTTGTTAAAACCTACAGACGAAAATTGACTTTGATAATGAAATTTTGAATTGGGTCACAAAGCTTGCTCCTGAAACTGTTTTATCAGGAGAAGTAACTAGCATTGTTCCACTGGTTGCTAAATTATTTCCTACATGTGAAATTGATAAAATCGATGAAATTAATTCGGAATATCGAGCCCTGTCAGAATAAGAAGAATTGCGTGCTCTTAAAAATCACTCCTTTTCTTAGTTTTGGGCAAAGGTGCGATTATTGAAAAATGAACTGAACGAGCCGTTTTTTGCATACAGAATTCCACAGGGGGTTTTATCAATTTCACACTCTTCAGCGAATGTTGAAAGAATATTTTCGATACAGAATATAATTAAAACCAGGTGTAGAAATCGTTTACTTGTTGAATCAGTTTCTTCTTCAAAGGATTTTATTAAGGCCAGGGGGGCAATGTTTTTATAATATGCAAATTGATAAGGGAGTTAGTCGTGAACAAAGTTTAATCATTGACGAGGATGAAACGTTTTTTGATTAACAAACATACATACATATATGCAAATATTTAAAATATACCTATGTAATAATATGTTTTATGTATGAGAAAAGCATATTTATGTTTTTCAAAAACTCTTATTGAACTAAAAAAATGTTTCCTTCTAAATAAAAAGAAAAACAAGTAAGGAAGGCTAAGTTCGGGTATAACCGAACATTACAACTCAGTTGAGAGCTGTGGAGACAAATTAAGGGAAAATCACCATGTTGTAAAAAGAACCTAGGATAACCCTGCAATGTGTTTGTATGACATGTATATCAAATGGAAGGTATTAAAGAGTATTTTATAAGGGAGTGGGCCATAGTTCTATAGGTGGACGCCATTTAGGGATATCGCCATAAAGATGGACCAGGGGTGACCCTAGAATTTTGTTTGTACGATATGAGTATCAAATGAAAGGTGTTAATGAGTATTTTAAGAGGGCGTGGGCTTTCGTTCTATATGTGGACGCCTTTTCGAGATATCGCCATAAAGGTGGACCAGGGGTGACTCTAGAATTTGTTTGTACTATATGGGTATCAAATGAAAGGTGTTAATGACTATTTTAAAAGGGAGTGGGCCTTAGTTCTATAGGTGGACGCCTTTTCGGAATATCGTTATAAAAGCGGACCAGGGTTGACTCTAGAATGCGTTTGTACAATATGGGTATCAAATGAAAGGTGTTAATGAGTATTTTAAAAGGGTGTGGGCCTTAGTTCTATAGGTGGACGCCTTTTCGAGATATCGCCATAAAGGTGGACCAGGGGTGACTCTAGGATTTGTTTGTACGATATGGGTATCAAATGAAAGGTGTTAATGAGTATTTTAAAAGGAAGTGGGCCTTAGTTCTATAGGTGGACGCCTTTTCGAGATATCGCCATAAAGGTGGACCAGGGGTGACTCTAGGATTTGTTTGTACGATATGGGTATCAAATGAAAAGTGTTAATGAGTATTTTAAAAAGGAGTGGGCCTTAGTTCTATATGTGGACGCCTTTTCGAGATATCGCCATAAACGTGGACCGGGGGTGACTCTAGAATGTGTTTGTACGATGTGGGTATCAAATTAAAGGTATTAATAAGGGTTTTAAAAGGGAGTGGCCCTTAGTTGTATATGTGAAGGCGTTTTCGAGATATCGACCAAAATGTGGACCAGGCTGATCCAGAACATCATATGTCGGGTACCACTAATTTATTTATATATGTAATACCACGAACAGTATTCCTTCCAAGATTCCAAGGGCTTTTGATTTCGCCCTGCAAAACTTTTTCATTTTCTTCCACTTAATATGGTAGGTGTCACACCCATTTTACCAAGTTTTTTTCTAAAGTTATATTCTGCGTCAATAGACCAATACAATTACCATGTTTCATCCCTTTTTTCGGATTTGGTATATAATTATGGTATTTTTTTCATTTTTCGTAATTTCCGATATCGAAAAAGTGAGCGTGGTCATAGTCGGATTTCGGCCATTTTTTAGACCAATACAAAGTGAGTTTAGATAAGTACGTGAACTGAGTTTAGTAAAGATATATCGATTTTTTCTCAAGTTATCGTGTTAACGGCCGAGCGGAAGGACAGACGGTCGACTGTGTATAAAAACTGGGCGTGGCTTCAACCGATTTCGCCCTTTTTCACAGAAAACAGTTATCGTCCTAGAATCTAAGCCTCTACCAAATTTCACAAGGATTGGTAAATTATCGCACTTTTTCGATTTTTCGAAATTTTCGATATCGAAAAAGTGGGCGTGGTTATTGTCCGATATCGTTGATTTTAAATAGCGATCTGAGATGAGTGCCCAGGAACCTACATACCAAATCATCAAGATACCTCAAAATTTACTCAAGTTATCGTGTTAACGGACACACGGACGGACGGACGGACATGGCTCAATCGAATTTTTTTCGATACTGATGATTTTGATATATGGGAGTCTATATCTATCTCGATTCCTTTATACCTGTACAACCAACTCTGCTCAACTGAGTATAATTAATTTCAAATGAATACACACATTAAGCACGTATTTTTATTTTGCTACTAAAAAGTAAACAAAAAAGTAAATGTGTAATAGTGCAATATTTTAAATCCATACACAAAAAAATTCAGTACAATTTGAACGAAAAAAGTACGATTTTTGAGTGGATTTAGTACAATTCATGAAATGTCATTTCCCAACGCTGACACACCCCCAATTTGGTAACCGTGTAGTGGTGCCCACCGCTGCTTATGTCTATACTTTAAGCTGAAATGCATTTCATTTTTTAAAGCGTAAGCACGCAACCAAAGCGTTTATGTAAATCTTTCGATGCTTCGCCCGACAAATGAGTTAAATTTATGGCAGCTCCTATTCTTGCTAAGCAAAGTTTGCTGAATGTTAAGGGACTCAAAAAGTTGAAAAAATCTCAAAAGAGGATTTACAACTTTTTCATTGCATCAAAGCGAAGAAAATTGCAAGGAATCTCATTCTCATATTATGGACCTGCCAAGCGTCAGATCGATGCAACACAACCAAAGTGTGTATGTAAATCCGCCTTAATTTCTGTCGCTGTGAAAGTCTCCCGCAAATAAAACGATGCTGTAAGTGGAAGCAAACCAAAGGGGCAGGCAAAAATATGAATGAATGAAAGTTTTACTTAGATACGTCTTTTTTTGCAATAATGTTGTTGTTTTTTCATTTAAAAATGCTGCTATGCCAGATTCTTGAATTGTATCCTAGAAAATAGTTTACCGATATACTTTGTTATTGAGTTTAAAAAGTGTTTCACAATAATTTGAAAAACTCTACGTTTTCTATGCTTTTCACACTTAGAGAAGTAACCTTATTTAATAAATTAAATTTTTAATAACAATCTATAACTCTGAACTGAACAATTTTCGTCATGATATAAAATAAAAATGCTGTGGAATAGGAGCAACACTTTTGTGACTATATAAACCCTGTTTCAAACATTTGTGTCCCTGCACAGAACCTCAATTGAGCGTTTTCAACCGAAACAACAATGGCAACTGAGATTTTCCCGCTATGCTAACTTAAGCGAGTGCCTGTCAGAAAGAAATCAACACACTTGTACTTATCCACAATGTCTCCAAAAAGAAATACGTACAAGATTTACACGAGTAAATGACCTTAATTTTAAATTTGAATTTCTCTTAGCCTCTCCCAACTCAGCGCATCCGTCAGTCCTCCCCTTATTCTACTTCCAAACTGCGTTGTTGACTGCAATACTTTCTTGGCCGGAAGGTCTTCATCCATTCGTATAACATTACCTACTCAGCGAAGCCTTTCGTTTTTTATACGCTGCACTGTCTTCCAGCTCATACCGCACATGAATACACCTCTTACTCGCCGTCAGCCTCACGGATAGGACCACAAATTTTCCAGAGAACTTCCCTCTCGAACACACCAATAGTCAGCGCATATTTTCTCTACACTGTCCATTATTCTGAACCAGACGTACCGGGTCATTTCTCATCAAAGGACCATCCTCATCGATAATACTCCCCAAAACCTTCGCGGAGTGTTTTTATCGCTACAAGAAGAAGAATATGGTGATAAAATGATACGGCTGTTTTATCAACATTAAATAGCGGAATGGAAGAAATACCTAAGGGATTGCATCCACAGTTGTTGAGAATAAGCTGTGGTCAGAAATGAAGTTCTTACTAAGTCTACTAAAATAAAAAAGCAAGATATCCATGGATTTTGGCGATAAAGTTATATCGTGTTCGTAAGAGTATGCAAGGGCTTTCTGCCGTTATACAAAGTTGTATGACTAGCCAAAACACACGCTCAAAGATAAACAATGGTACGCTAATTACCATCAACCACAGAGAGAGCAAACATGCAATAGACCAAGCCTTTTCTTTTGAATACAAAATCATGAAAACTCCGGGCTCCTCCTTTGATGAGCTATCAACACAAAAGGGCTCAAAAATAAATGTAGAACTCACTAGCCCCCCTCCCCTTCCCGGTCATAAAGGGAAAGAGAGTAACTAAAAGGCCGATGGAATGGCAAAGAGGGTGTAGCTCTCATGAGTTGACGATGAACCTCCCAGTCCATTTGGGAAAAATCAAAAGGAGGCAGGAGTTGCATTTAATCAATCAAGCAGTAAGAGTGGCTTATATCTCTGAGGAGAGAAGATGTAAGGCTCTCGATGGGCATACTAACTGGGCATTGTTTCTGGCGTCACAGGCTTATAAATTAGGCCTCGTCAGCAACAGCAGATATAGGAAGTGTGCCTGCAGGCTGCAGCTATTAGGAGCGGCAAATATGTAAGATCTCGAGGCAGCAATTAAGCTAGAAAACTCCTAGTATACGACAAGAGGAGGGAGTCATTCTATAACATAAGTCCGGTCAGTTCAACATAACCTAGTCTCTTCAGTTAGACCAAATCCAATCACGCTGTTGATTTTCTAGTTAAACAACAGTTAGATGCTAACATTAGAAAGAGCTGCTAGACTCGAACCAATGCATTCCCTTAACGCTTCTTTTGTAAAATCTTAGTAAATAATGTACAAGTACACTATCTATGAATTGATAGTAATCCAAATCGTATCCGAAAGGAAAGTTATAAGACAGAGAGGATAAGTTCCCAGGACATGAAGGTAATTCCATTGTACAGCGCCCTTCTGTGAACTCACAAACTCTCACACTAGGGAAACAACAACAGTAACTGGGAAAGAACACTTAATTGAATACACAGTGCAAATGCAGGCCGAATTTTTTATTCCCCAGCACGAGAGTATCGGCCCAACTTATTAATCTAATCAGAGAGGACCTACAAACTCTTAATTTGTGCTATACGGGACACTGTAGTCCACGATATCACCTATGTAAGTTAAATTTATCCGACACACTAAGGCCGGGTCACATTCTCTGCAAATTCATCGCTCTGGCAAAGCAGGGAGAGACTTTAGGTAGCATCTCTGGGTAGAGTGGCTCTTAATCCCTTCGTCATAGGAATTAAAAATCCCTAAATACATAAAACGCCTCCACGTATAAACGCCGGTCAATTTTCTGCAAAAGCGTCGCTCTGGCAATGTAGAGAGTCTCTAGGTAGCGTGAATCTTAAACCGTCATATGGAGTAAAAAAGCCTGAAGTGGGACTTGAATACATTAAAAGCCTCCATATACGGTAGAAGGCTGTAAGGTCAAGTACAATAGATATATTCCTAAAGGTCGCACAGCGACGAGGATTAATAATTATCTAGAAATCTTACAAAATAACGTCGCTAAATGTCATTGTTAGCCCATCACTTCACACGGAATGCTCCGATTTTAAAAAGGTATTTTGCATTTGAAAGCTTAGCTACATGAGATGGACATTTTTAAAATAATTTGAAGGTATATATTTTGGGGAGCGTGGCAAATTTCCAATATGTATTAAAAACGCATACAATTTTGGTTTACACGGCAATAAATTCAACACGGATGGATCGATTGGAATATTACTTCTTTGCAATTAAACTCTGAAATATTTACCTTCGTTCTACATCAAAAAAAAATTCTATCACGTTTCGATTTATATGAAATTAGTATAAAAGTAGCCCTTTGCCTATATTAATATTTACGAGACTTATTTTCCGGGAAGTGGACGAGGGACCGAATGGGACTAGTAGATTGACTGGGACTGGAACTGGGACGTTGATTGGGCCTAGTTCTATGACTGAGACTGGAGCTTTTGGGCTGGAACTGAAACTGAAAATGCAACTGGGACTGGGAATAAGGGATGGAGAAAAATATAGAAATAGAATAGAAAAGAGGGACGTATAAACAGACTGGGAAAAAAGTAGAGTTAAACGAAGATAAACGAAGGAAAAGAAGTGATGGAAGAAACAGAGAGGAAGAAAGAGAAGCATTGAAGGAGAAAAGCGGAGGGAGGAGTGAATAAAAGGGCAAGCAAAAAGGGGTGGAAGAGAAAGGGGTAAAAATTTATTAAAACTTATGCAGACAGAGCAAAGATAGGGCAGAACAATGTCTCCAGGGTCTGCTAGTAATAATATAAGATATTGAATAACATTCCTACTATTCCACATATTAGGTACCACTTTGTAAGTATTATTTCATAATAAATTGGGATAGACAATAAAGAGGTTCATTCAAATACACTTAGTGCTATGCTCAATAAATCTTAAGACAGCTGCGCATACTTTCCAGCCAAAGACTAAAATTTCACGTACATAAAAAGCAAATAAATGTAGTCAGCAAAAATTGTTTTAGCTCAATTCGACTAAATTAACAAAACTGCAAATAGACACTAAACAGGCACATCAATTCGAATTACTGTCACCAAAAATTTGTCGACAGTGGCAACAACTAAAAACGCAAATACGTGTAGCGTAGGCTATGAGCTTATCAGTTTAGGAAAGCGTAAAAGATACCACAAAGTATGCATAAATATTCGTACCACAAATTCAGTTTTAACCAAAATTTGCGGCATGAAAAATTTATTATTGCTAGAATTACTTATATAATAATATTTTGCTGTTGTGTTTATTATTTAATTCTCGCTATTGTCTTCCATATTTATAGCTTCTTAAACTGAATTGTCTGAAATGACATAAATGCGACAATTGAGATTGTGGGTTAGTTACACTAGTAAGTGAATGGGATTTATACATATTTTATAATTTTATATTACTTCAAGGACGTTTACACATATCCGAAATTTAATGGCCAACTAGTCAGAAAAAAAATTATTTTTACTACTTGAATCCAAGCTTTTGAGAATTTCGATAGAATTTTTTTAAATTTTGTGGTGAACTCACTTTTCCCAAGCATCACATTGTAGCAAATTTTAGTTAGGAAATTATTGATTATTCTGCAACTTCTATTATCGTCAGAATTGCCGTACTGTCGAATAAATAACTAAGATATTCAGTGTAGCAAAAGGTTATTTGTTTAAAACACTACTACGGTAGTAGTACTCCCCAATTAATTAACTGACGTATTTCACTAATAGCTTTTAAAACTGATTGATTTGTCCTCAGCTTGCGCTGCTTTCATACTCTCAGTTGCCTCGTTGGCCTATTTCTTCTGGGGTCTAGACTTTTCACAAACAGCCTTCTCGAACAGTCGCTTATTTATTTCTCATTCTGTACGTTAAATTGTTATTTAGTTTTATACATGCATGTGTGACTATTTCTCTTCCTTCTTCGCTCTTAGCTGCTAATTACATATAAGTAAAATATTCTTTTCGCTCTAAGCTTTTATGTTTACATCAGTGGTCCGCAAAAAGGAAAACGTAAGTGTGTTAGTGAGAGCGTTAGCATGAGCATCCCAGCAGGAAATTAAAGTCAAAAATTGCAACGAACGAATGATGTACATATTAAAAACAGTTTCATTAAAATTTTTGAATCGAAAATAGTTTTGAATACTACCAATTACCGTTATTCATCGAGTTGCACTCGCTTTGAAGGGTAGTAGATATTTCAACGTAAAAGTTCACATTTTACTTGGCTTGTCAAATCGGCGAAACATGGCAAATGACGCAAAAATGTTGGCGATCGCTCGCTTAAAATATCATATCTCTGAAACTAATGCAGTTGCCACAAGCATAGAAGTACAAAATGGTTTTTCCATCATAATATTTCTCAAAGGGAATCTTAACATTTGTGATACAGTCGAGCACAGTGTTAATTCGTCGCTGCCTCGCTAACGACTGAACGATGGAGAGTACGAATACGTGTGAAGCAAGTCTGGCTCAATTACGCTATGGCGCGCCGACCACTGGTTCACGTGTACATATGTGTGGCTGCTTGCTTCGCTGTTGTTGTGCATTTATTTACTAGCAGCATAGTGATTTATCGAATTACTAATATTCGCCACACTATGATAAACTTGCCAATATGCAAGGTGCCGCTAAAAATATCACCATTTTGAAATCAACAAAACATTTGCAAATGGCTTTAAATTGCAACTTAGTTATGACATTTGCGAGGTAAACAATTACAGGATGCAAATGGCGAAGGCACGAATATCATAGCTGCCTAAGAAGGCGGAATATTGCGAATGAAACTATTCCAGGCCGTTTTATCTCTATCAGATAACCGGATTTTACAGTACCAAGCTGAATACAAAATAGGAATACTCGATCCTGTCACCCGAAGTTGTAGTGGGGGTAATGAAAATTCCATAAACGAATCATCAACTAATGGCCGATATCATTTGTTCACTGAATGGATAAATTTTAATGCATTAAGTGAGTTCTCTAGCTATGTATCACGCTCCATTCTCACGGGAATGTTATGGACCACAGGGAGACTTGAGAGGTTGTTGTTGTTGTTGTTGTACCGATAAGGACACTCCTCGAAAGCCTTGGGGAGTGTTATTGATATTGATGGTCGTTTGCCGGATGCAGATTCGGTACGCTACGGCACCAAGCCCGACCATCTCGGGAACGATTTGGCATGACCACATGGGACCTTCTAGACCATAACGCCTCCCCCTCTCGAGATCCATGAGGAGTTCGGGGTCGCCAAATCCTCGGCTGTTAATGAAACAGGATTCTCCCCGGATAGGTTAGATTGACAATTGGGTTGGAGAATCTATATTTTGCGCTGGCAACACCTTGAAAGGGTTGTGCTACACTACTCCTTGATTCTTTTTGGTATTTCAGTCGCCTCTTACGACAGGCATACCTATCGCGGGTATAATCTAACCCCCTAACTGGCAGAAGTCGTAATATTTTGTGTATAGTGCCGATCTTGATCCTTGGGGATCGGCTTACACAAAAGTGATGGCTAAAATTTTTGAGCAGAAACCAGCGCAGTCTACATGCCCGATACTAACGAGAAGAGTCGTAGAAACTCTTCTCGGACACAAGATTACTGGACCTGTCAAAGCAAGGATGTCGAAGGTATGGGAAACCCAGGAATAACAGAGCAGGAGCTACTGGATGCAATACAAGCAGTTGCGGATAATGAGCCCCCCTGAATATTAAATCAGCGATAAAGTCTACATCAATATTTACGGATCTCCCCAATAAAGGAAAACCCAAAAATGGGTTCTTTTGCTGGAACCGGGTAAATGCCCCACCAGTCATCCCCATACAGACCACTTTGTACGTTGGATTCTATAGGAAAGATTTTAATAATGTATTATTAATTAGCGCCAGCAGCAGACCCTGGGAAGCCCAGGTGGCTTGTAAATAGTCAGTTTGCAGTTCGAAAATCAGGGTCTACGAGATATGGAATACAAACAGTAGTCAATATAGTCCGTGGAGCCATAACCGGGGGCCAAAATAATCGGAAGCTCTGTGCACTGATTATTTCGGATATTAGAAATGCTTTCAATACCTGGAAACGCGTAACTGCTCCGAATAATTTGTAGTTGTTTTAGCGATAGATTACTCTTCTCCGATATGGTTGAGGGTCCAAAAAAGTACAACATCACCGGCGGCGTCCCTTAGGGATCTGTTCTAAGGCCAACGCTATAGAATGAGATGTATGACGGTGTGCTACAAAGAAGATGGGAGGAAAAATGGAGTGGCTGACGATATTAGGCCGGAGATGGCTAGCAATAAGACAGGAGTGGTTTTGGTGGGCTCAGAGAGGACTGTAGATGAGAAGTGAAACAGCCGATCCACATGGCACTGGAGCTTCATGTTAGTTTGGAATATAGTGAAATGGCTCGAGCGGAAGCACGGCAAATTAAACTCCCATCTCGCGCAAATATTGAGTGGGCACAGTGGTTTCGAGGAATATCTACATAAGCGTAGAATAGAAGAGGATCTTTTCTAACCACACTGTCCCAGAAAATTGGAAAATGCAGAACATGTAATATTTCATTGCTCTCATTTACACGCTGAAAGGTTCTCTGTACAAAGAGTTTTTGGAGAGAAGCCTTCCATTAGGTATCTAGTTCCTCTAACGTGCAGGCAAACAGATTGTTGGACTGCTGTGAGCCATAGGGCCTTTCTATTTATGATGCGATTGATGCATGTTGAAAGGGAGCACAGAGAAATGCGCATGCAAAGCACTGGCGACTTAAATGTCTTTCACACCCCATTCTAGACTTTATGCATAATATTGCTTCACCAAACAAAATTGTCAACCTCACCTATCCGTCGCGAATCATGTTTTATAAACAGCCGAGGCTCTGGCGACCCCGAACTCCTAATAGATCTAGGGGGTGGGAGGGCGAGATGGCCAAGACGGTCACATGTGGTCATAACAAATCGTTCCCGAAATAGTCGGGCTTGGTACCGGAACGTACCGGACCTCTATCCGGCAAAGGACCACCAACATCGATAACACTACCCAAGGCCTTCAGGGAGTGTCGTTGTCTCTACAACAACAACAAAAAGGTTATATTTTACAATTACTGGACACTTTATTTTCCTAGATATTTTCCTCACGGAAGCGTTTCGTTTCCCTTAGGTTTTTCAACAAACATTAGCCGTGTTTTTTAAACGGTTTTATTTAGCTTGACTTGACAGGCAGGCTGCAAGGCCGCATGCACGGCCGTTGTGAACGAATTTTGTAATTGAAATTTAAGTAACTTCCCGATTAGCTACAAGCTTGAAACTTGGAATATAGTTCAGAACCCGATGGCAATGAAATAATAAGAAAAAAGTCGCCGCTAGGTGGCGCAAGGATCGAGATATTCGCAAAAATCGTATTTGTGGTCAGATTTGGCTCATATTTGGAACACATCATACATGCAAGAATAAAAAGCGACTTATGAAAAAAATCGCCGCTAGGTGGAGCAAGGATCGAGATATTCACAAATATCGTATTTGTGGTCCGATTTGGCTCATGTTTGGAACACATAATGCATACAAGAATAGAAAGCGACCTATGAAAAAAATCGCCGCTAGGTGGCGCAAGGATCGAGATATTCACAAAAATCGTATTTGTGGTCCGATTTGGTCCATATTTGGAACACATAATACATACATGAATAGAAAGCGACCTATGATGCCCGATTCGGCTCATATTGGGAACAAATATTGCATACAGTCCGGTAGAAGTGACATCAGAATATTTTGGAGTTGGAGGAGAGACAAGCATACGTGGCGCAGAGTCGAGGATAGTCTTTGGAAGGATTATGTATTAAGGACTTAGGTTGTAACAAATTGTCAGGAAAGAGTCCTTGTCACTAAATGAACTAAATAGAATGAGAAATAATAGGCAATTAAATAAAGACTAAAAACTTGAAAATAAAATAATAAAAAAAAATGTTTAAGTTAAGCGGTTTTATTGAAAACAATACTTACATGAAGTAATAATAATACGAAAAACTAGAAAATAATTAGGTAGGTCCTAGGTAATAGTCATCACACTCCTTATCAATCTAGGGCGTTGATGAGACATTTAAATAAAAGCGTTGGATGCGTCATATTTCTATTGATAGTCATAAGTAAAACAAACTGAACTTTAATCAGGTTATGCTACGCCTCACATTTTTAGAAATTTAACGCGCCCAACGCTTTTATTTAATTGTCTGATCAACGCCCTAATTTGATAAGGAGTGTGATGACTATTACCTAGGACCTACCTAATTATTTTCTAGTTTTTCGTATTATTATTACTTCATGTAAGTATTGTTTTCAATAAAACCGCTTAACTTAAACATTTTTTTTTTTTAATTATTTTATTTACAGTATATACATCTATATTTGCGTGTAAAAAAGATGATAAACGATCACTTAGATAATGTTTAGGAGACCCATTTAGCGGAAATTATTAAAGACTCGCGGCAGTGGTTAAATAACTCGCTACAAAACGAGTTGTGCTTAATAGCGAAGACACGTACCTCTGGTGGTCATAATGTATAACATATAGCTGAACGGTTGCGATAAAACATGGACGCACACACATTTCGGTCGGAGAAGTGGGAAAGAGTGTAGAGATGAAATGGAGAGACATATTTCAGTTGCAACTGAGTACAATGCAAAATTTAGCAGCACTCATTTCTGCGCAACAATTTCTTAAGTGTTGATAAAGCTACACACTTAGCAGCCCATATAAAGTTTAAGTGCAGATGTATATACATGTAAAAAAGAAACACGTAAGAAAGAAGTCCGGGTGAAACCGAAAATAACGCACTCCACTGTGCACTTGAAACGCTGTTGTTGTTTGCTTTGTGTGGTTAATAAGTGTTTTCGCTCATTTTCCAGCAAATAGTGGTATCTATGAAAAAAGTTTATTCAAAATTTTGTTCAAATTGGGAGATTTTTGTCCGACTTATGGCATTAAAAGTATTTTGGAAAGAGTAATAAAAAAGGTGCAAGTCAGGCCCATCCTCAAAATTTGTTTAAGTTTTGTTCTTAGTCCACTACTGCGGTAAAATATCAGTCAAATGTAGTTAAATATCATAAAGTTATTGCAAACTTTGTTAAGGTTAGATCTTTAGAAAAAGTGGGCGGGGTCCTTAACCGATTTTGATTATCTTCACTCAGTCTATATAATTTGGCAAGTGTCTCTGCCAAATTTCAATGTACTATCTTTAACGGCTTTTTAAACTTCCAAATTTTCTTCTTCTAAATGTGGGTGGTGCCACGCCCATATTCCAATATTTTTTGGAATTTATGTTTTACGTCGTAAACGCAATCCACCCACCAAATTTCATTTGATTAGCGGTTCGTTTTTGAATTATTTAATTTTTTCCATTTTTCTAAATTTTTGATATCGAAAAAGTGGGCGTAATTATTGTTCGATGTCGCTCAATTTCAATGTCTATCTATTCTAGGTCCAGATAAGCTCGTATACCAAATTTTGTCAAGATATCTCAATATTTGCTCAGGTTATCCTGTTAACGAACGGACGGCCGGACATGCCTTAATCAAATTTTTTTTTCCGACACTGATGATGTTGATACATGGAAGTCTATATCTATCTTGATTTCTTTATACCTGTACAACCAACCGCTATCCTTACTTTCTCACTTAATTGGCGCTTAACCATTTAAACGTTTATGGCCGTCAAACAAGGCGCGCCATCGCTCATTCTCTCTGCCAAGCGGCGCCAATTGGTCACGCTTAGGGAGTTCAAATCGTTTTCCACCTGGTCCTTCCGCTCTCTACCTCTGCTTACATAGCCGGGTTCCGATAGAAACAGTTTCTTAGCCGGAGCATTATCTTTCAATCGCATAGCCAGCGCAGCCGCTGCGTTTTAATTTAATAGACTAAGCTCACATATATATATGATGTCTGCGTAGAGCTCGTACAACTCATCGTTAAATCTTCTTCGGTATTCGCCATCGCCAAAGGGTAGAGGTCCATAAATCTTTCGAAGAACACTACCAGAGTCGCTTCACCTGATGATGTCATGGTTCATGCTTCTGCCCCATATAGCAGGACGGATACGATAAGTGAGTAGAGTATGATTTTCGTTTGCCTAGAGAGGACTTTATTTTTCAAGTGCCTACCTAGTCCAAAGTAGCATTTATTGGCAACAGTTATTCTTCGCTGGATTTCAGAGCTGATGTTGTTCCTAGTATTGATGCTGGCTCCCAAATAAACGAAGTCTTTTACTATTTTGAAATTAGGGCTACCAACAGTAGCGTGGTTGCCAAGGCGCATATGCGCTGACTCTTTGCTCGATGGCAGCAGGTACTTCGTTTTGTCCTCATTCACCATCAAACCCATCTTTACCGCTTCGTTTTCCAGTTTGGAGTAAGCAGAACTAACAGCGCGGGTGTTTAGGCCGATGATATCAATGTCATCAGCATATGCCAGTAATTGCACGCTTTTATAGTATATTGTTCCAGTGCGGTTAAGTTCTGCAGCTAGTATAATTTTCTCCAGCATCAAATTAAAGAAATCGCACGAAAGGCGGTCACCCTGTCTGAAACCTCGTTTAGTTTCGAACGGCTCCAAGAGGTCGTTCCCAACCGTTATCTGATCAAAGTTATATATAATACCCTGTGTACAAGTACAGCTGGCTATACGCTGCTATGCAATTTCGCCCAAAGCTACATACATACATACATAGCTAAATATATGCATGCGTATGTGTGAGAAACCATTTTCATTTACGATATGCAACAAAAACCAAATTGAGTCACGTCCGTTGAAAAACGTGCAAATTTAGCTTATTTTTATTACATCTTACATTAAGTCTTAGTAGATTTTGTGTCTGCATTTATTTTGTTTCACTTAAGTTTTGTCACCATTTATTGCTATTTTAGTACATTCGCTAACTCGGCATTCACTGTACCTTCTTTAAACTGAAGCAGTCCGTGATTTTCTATTTGATTCTACTTTCATTTGAATTCACTTTCTAAATTGCTTACACACACACATATACACATACACATAATTATATTCCCACTTTCAACTTCTTCGGGCTACCAAGGTTTCTTTCTTTCTAATTTAATAAATTTATGTATGTCCTCACCTTGGTTGCCCTAATTTTAGCAAGTTCATTGCTATGTAACCATATTTAAAAGTATTTCATTTTAAGTAACTTCAATGCTTTGTCTTCATTAACCTATAATACTTACTTATGTTCAAAAAAGCTCTCCATTTCTAAACGTGAAATGTTCCTGTGAATTTAAATAGTTGAAATTTGTTTGCAGCAAACCTTTTTGTATATTTAAATTAATGACAGTTTTCTTAATTCTTTATACATACATACAAAAATCCTTTGATAAATGGTTGAGTAAATATTTTGAATATTTTGGGTATTGTTTTTTTTTGGATATTTTTTTTGGCTATTAGAATATTTTGGCGGCCGCCGTGGTGTAATGGTAGAGTGCTCCGCCTACCACACCGAAGATCCTGGGTTCACGCCCCGGAAAAAGCAACATCAAAAACTTTAGAAACAAGCTTTTCAATTAGAAGAGAATTTTTCTAAGCGGGGTCGCCCGTCGGCAGTGTTTGGCAAGCACTCCGAGTGTATTTCTGCTATGAAAAGCTCTCAGTGAAAACTCATCGGCCTTGCAGATACCGTTCGAAGTCGGCATAAAACATGTAGGTCCCTTCCCGCCAATTTGTAGGAAAATAAAATAATTAAAACAAAATTTTTAAGTTAAACGGTTTTATTGAAAACAATACTTACATGAAATAATAATAATACGAAAAGGTAGAAAATAATTAGGTAGGTCCTAGGTAATAGTCATCACACTCCTTATCAATCTAGGGCGTTGATGAGACAATTAAATAAAAGCGTTGGGCGCGTGAAATTTCTAAACAGTGAGGCGTAGCATAACCTTATTGAGGTTCAGTTGGTTTTACTTATGACTATCAATAGAAATATGACGCGTCTAACGCTTTTATTTAATTGTCTGATCAACGCCCTAGATTGATAAGGAGTGTGATGACTGGTACCTAGGACCTACCTAATTATTTTCTAGCTTTTCGTATTATTATTATTTCATGTAAGTATTGCTTTCAATAAAACCGTTTAACTTAAAAATTTTTTTTAATTATTTTATTTTCAAGTGTTTAGCCTTTATTTAATTGCCTATTATTTCTCATTCTATTTAGTTCATTTAATGACTCATTATTACAAGGACTCTTTCCTGACAATTTGTTACAACCTAAGTCCTCAATACATAATCCTTCCAAAGACTTTACTCGACTCTGCGCCACGTATGCTTGTCCCTCCTCCAACTCCAAAATATTTTGATGTCACTTCTACTGGACTGTATGCAATATTTGTTCTAAATATGAGCAAAATCGGGCATCATAGGTCGCTTTCTATTCATGTACGTATTATGTGTTCCAAGCATGAGCCAAGTCGGACCACAAATACGATTTTTGTGAATATCTCGATCCATGAACCATAGCGGCGATTTTTTTTTCATAAGTCGCTTTTTATTCTTACATGTACTATGTGTTCCAAATATGAGCCAAATCGGACCACAGATACGATTTTTGCGAATATCTCGATCCTTGCCCCACCTATCGGCAATTTTTTTCACAGGTCGATTTCCATTCTTGCATGTATTTTGTGTTCCAAATATGAACCAAATCGGACCACAAATGCGAATTTTGCGAATACCTCGATCCTTGCGCCACCTAGCGGCGATTTTTTTCTTATTATTGAACTATATTCCAAGTTTCAAGCTTGTAGCTTATCGGAAAATTACTTAAATTTCAATTACAAGATTCGGACGGCCGTGCGGCCTGCCTGTCAACTCGAGCTAAATAAAACCGTTTAAAAAAGGAGCACGACGCAAATTGGAAGAGAAGCTCGACCTTAGATCTCTTCGGAGGTTATCGCGCCTTACATTTATTTTATTTATTTAACTATTTTTAATGCTTCAATTAACCCCTTTTTGTCAATTACTACAGTATACAATTACAATACTGTAGTAATTTCACATTTACATATACACATAAGTGAGGTGAAGTTGAAGTAATATATCAACAGGGACCTCATACAGATAAAATTTACATATCTCGCTACCAATTTGCACTTTCTCGGTAGGGCGACCGTAGTGTGGACCATAAAGCAGGATTTCAGGATAAATGCCGGTGTATTCCTCCGCTCAACTGACACTTGTGCGAAGTCCTCGTTAGTATATTTCAGAAACATATATGAGTGACGCTCTTTTCCTTCCATGACTGCAGCTCGCACCCTTCAGATTGTGGATGGTAAACATCAAATTCGCGCGCGCTGAACGCAGAAACCTTTTCTCGCGATGAAAACCAAGTCTTTAGGGCACAAAAATCTTTCCTCCCGATTGGATCCATGGCTCCTGGATCAGCGCCACATCAAACGGACCCCCCTCAAGGCTTTGGAGGTGTTTGCTCGACGCTACTTTACTGTCTGTAAGACTCGTAGAAGACTGTTTGTCCCCCTCCAACACCATCGTCGTGACGTCTACGCCCGTCTCTTGCAAGGCCGTTATGAAAGAATTTTGTAATTAAAATTTGAGTGACTTCCCGAAAAGCTACAAGCTTGAAACTTGGAATATAGTTCAGAACCCGATTACAATGCAATAATATGAAAAAAATCCGATAGGTGGCGCATGGATCGAAATATTTAAAAAAAATCGTATTTTCGGTCCGATTTGGCTCATATTTGGAACACATAATACATACATGAATAGAAAGCGACATATGAAAATAATCGCCGCCAGGTGGCGCAAGGAACGAGATATTCAAAAAAATCGTGTTTTTGGTCCGATGAGGCTCATATTTGGAACACATAATACATACATGAATAGAAAACGACATATGAAAAAATTGCCGCCAGGTGGCGTAAGGATCGACATATCCAAAAAAATTGTATTTGTGCTCCAATTAGGCTCACATTTGGAACACATAATACATACATGAATAGAAAGCGACATATGAAAAAAATGTCTGTTGATAGTCATAAGTAAGACCAACTGAACCTTAATCAGGTTGTGCTACGCCTCACATTTTTAAAAATTTCACGCATCCAACGTTTTTATTTAATTGTCTGATCAACGCTTTTATTTAATTGTCTGATGAGGAGTGTGATGACTAGTACCTAGGACCTACCTAATTATTTTCTAGCTTTTAGTTATTATTAATATAAATATTGTTTTCAATAAAACCGTTTAACTTAAAATTTTTTTTAAATTATTTATTGTTTAAGGCTTTCCGCTTTTTAAATGTTGCGATTGTTATTTTTTTAACATTTCTTATGAGACGCAAATGTTGTGTTGGAGGTTATTAAGTTAGCCCTGCAATACCATTTTACCGTTTGTCCCCCTCTAACACCTACGTCATGAAATCTGCGTCCTCCTCTTGTCACTCAATCTTAAGGCTTATGAGATCGTGTTCAACCTTGCCCGCTTCCTGGGTGTTATTATTCCTATCTTCGGTACTTTTTTAGAAGATAACTTTCTTTAAATAAATCAATAAATTTTAGGTACCAAACCGATAATACGCTCATAACACACAAGTTATATTCCGATAACGAAACGATAATTTTTGGAGCACAAATTTTTATCATAAGTCTATTTGCTTCCCAGTCTTTTTCGGTTTCATCTTCTTAAAATTTACTTCATTACCTTTGTTGTTGTTGTTCTTGTACCGATATAAACAACACAAAAGGTTTTGAGGAGTGTTATTGATATTGATGTTTTCCGGATATGCATCCGCTACATTCCGGTAACAAGCACAAATAGTGTACCAGCCCGATCATTTAGGGAACGATTTAACATGACCATGCTGGAACTTCTAGGTCATCTTGCTCAACCCCTTAGTTCCATGAGGAACTTGAGGTCGGCAGAGCATTGACTGCTAAATGTGTATGCATAAATACTCGTATATGTAAAAAGCTTCGCCTCAGGTAAGTGAGGTGGACAATTAGGTTACTGAAGCTGTGAAGCTATACAACTTTGTATTGCGCTTATCAACCCTTGGGATTTCGTTTTCTCTGTCGTGTCACTCTTTCCTTTTAATATATCATCTATTTGTTTTTCTGACTTCATAATTTTTCTTTAACTAGTTTGCTCTCTGATTTCGCTTAAACCAACTACACCACGTACACAATTTCCACATCCCGCCACAGTGTACTCACTAAACTTACGCTTACATTCTGTATTACCCCATACAGAATACCTCTCGCACACATTTCGCCTAAACTGATATGCTATATATTCCTAAATACCATAGCACTTCCAGGGACTACGCTTACGTCTACGCTTTAACTTATTTCACGCCTAAATTCTGGATTCCACCATACCGTGAACAAAAATGTTTACACTTCAACTACTTTTAATATTCATATTATATATGGACTTCAGGAGCCATGAAACTCATTTCTCATATTTATACATTCCAAGGGGATTCGGAGACTGTCGGGTGCTGTTTCATCCTTCATCAACTCTTAGGCTTTCTTTTACACGCAGCCCAGTATAGATATACCCTCGTCCCAGAAATAATTATCTCAAACGTTTGTTCAAGTACTATCACACTATTGGATGATACGTAACGTTATATTATGGTCTTATTGACACTAATGTGGTCTAGTATTTCTGGATCAGCACAGTAGACAGAACATTTTGACTGCTCCACTAATTTTGATTCGTCAATTTTCATGTGTATCGTATCTTCCATTCTATTTGCGCATCATTGCTTCAACCTGCCATCCCATATTGGGAATCTAAGGTCTATACATTTTTATTTGTTTGACAGTAACTATATAGGTCCTGTCACTGCCACAGCTATCGAATTGTAGAGTTTGTGATGTGCTTGATGTGTCCATAAAAACAGAAATTTATTTTAAATAAGAGCACACTTCAACGATTAGTACAGAAGTGCTCTCGAATAGAAAAAAAGTTGAAAAATCTTTACACTGAAAATTTGAAACTTTGAATGAATAAAAACGAACTGGGATGAACGAACGAATTGTTGAAGTTCGTAATGTCACAAGCAGATGTCACAGTACACATATGCAAAAAATATACTAATACATATAAGCATATACACAAAATCGTAAAAATGTACAGTTATAAGTTTATAAATACACATGTGCTTAGGTGATACGTGCCCACCAAAAAAATGTAATCTTATATGAGCATAAAATATTTTCATTTGGCAAAAATCATAAAACCTGCAATCGCTGAAAGCTTTTAGCGGCCGTTTTGAGGTACTTGGGACGCTTGTTCCCGGGTAGTGGATTATGGACCGATCTATGCAGAAAAACGTAATTAATTGCGGATTTTTTTTGTAATTTCGCCACATTAATATTTCGCATTTTTCTTCTTTTTTTTTTGGGAGCGGAACGATAGACATTAAGATAGAGGGAGGAAGTGATATGAGGGGAAGAGAGACAAACAGATGGGTATAGCTAGACGAAAATTGAGTTAGGATATAGATATAAAAGCAGCGAGAGATGGAGAGGTAGCTTTTGAGAAAGAGATAGAGGCAGAGATAAAAAAGTAGGAAAATACGCAAAGGGATATTAAGGAGCTCTGCCGCCGCACAGTGGACTGGACTTGGCTTTCAGTGGACTTAGGGAAATGAAAAAAATATTCTGTTCGTATGAGTTAATCGGGGATTGCCCGTATTGCTTTAAATGTGTGAAAACATTAATTTCCAGCAATTTTTAATTTTATAATTTAATAGCTGGCCCGGCAGATGTTATCCTGCCCTATAATATTCCTTCCAGTGCTTTACAAACTTTTCCTGGAAACGGAAGCATTTGTCATTTAGAAGCTCATACAAAAAATTCCGCACCTCGCTTCCTATCTCAAGCTTTATCTCTCCATTCGCTTTCTCCCTCTTTTTCTCCTTTAAATATTTCTTTATTTTTCCTTTCTCTTTCCCCTTCCTATTCATTCCCCTTTTCCACCTCCCTTTCTCTTTCCCTTTTCCCCCTTTTCCTTTCCCTTTTCCTTTCATTTAGAAAAGAGTTGTGCCCCCCCCCCCCCCCCCCCCCAATTTAACGCCCTCAGATAAACTTCAAGGATAATAAAACACAAATACTTCAAATTTCAATGTTATTTATTTGAACGGAATCGAAATCAGTAGAGAACCATATGAAGAACAATGTTTTTTGTTTTGTTTTCCGGCGCAAAAACAAACAACGAAGACGGTTTCCCAACACGCGAGTAGGCAACGTACAGCTGACCGTGCGAAAAACAGGGAAATTCGAGATCAATCCCACAGACTTCCAACGATTGGCCTTGCGATTTATTAATTGTCATTGCAAAATCCAATCGAACCGGAAATTGAATCCGCTTGAATTGGAATGGAAGATAAGATGGAATAATCGGAATTCGTGGGATAAGGACTTCCTCTCCCTTGAATTTGCCCTTGATAATCGTAGCTTGAATCACATTGTTCATCAGTTTCTTGACGGACAACCGCGTAACGTTGCACAATTTCGGGTGATTCAGATTCCGCGACATGATTATGATCGATCACTCTTTCGACTGTAAATTATGCGGCGGAGTTCCTGGCACATCAAGCGAGTTCAAAAATTCTGTTGTATAGTTTGTCGCTTCATCCTCGTCGGGCACGCTGTCAACGGATTTGTACGAATGCAATTCTCCAGCTATTTGACTTTGAACAATCAAATTCAAGCTATCGACGTGCTTATTCTTCGCTGCAAGTATTGCCCGTTCACTAATCCAATCGAGATTTTTATAATTTTGTGCAATGCCGGGGAACTCTTTGGTGATGAGTTCTTCTTTCGACGATGTGAACTCGCAAAAATTTGCCGGGAACGATATTAATCCAGTGGAAACATCAACAGGTATTTGGCCATTGCCAAGCGCCAGCAGTTATCTCGAGAATTCAAGAGCCGATGAGTCGTTCTGCAGCGCAACTCTCATGTTCGTGGTCAATTTCAACTTCTTGACATGCCGCCACAAATACGACGATTTCAGGCATGCATTAAGTTTATCGGCAGCAGTAGATTTCGGGATGACAGGTAGCGTTTGGCGAAAATCTCCGCAGAGCAATATCATAGCCCCACCAAATTGTCTCGAATCACCTCGTAAATCCTTCATCGTTCGGTCAATCTCAAAAGCTCGTTTATGCGACATCGTGCATTCATCCCAAATGATGATTTTGCATTCTCGCATCAATTTTGCTGTCGCTGAATTCTTGGTCATTGTGCACGTTGGCTTGTCTACCGTAAGTAGATTCATCGGCAGTTTTAAAGCTGAATGTGCAGTTCGACCGCCTTCCAACAATATGACAGCAATGCCAAAGGAAGCAATATCCAACGAAATTTGAGATCTTTCCCGAATTGTAGCCAGAATCAAAGAAATGACTAATGTTTTTCCTGTCCCACCGGCAGCATCGAGAATGCCTCCCGTTCCATCGTCAACAGCATTCATCAGGGAATCGTACACGTTCTTCTGCTCTGAATTCAACAGCTGCATATTTGTTCGAAGTCTTTCGGCCAGCTCATCTCGATCATAGTCTTGCTCCCGTTGCAGTTCCCGATTGAATGCATCGTTTATCGAACGATTTGGCGCTGGCATTCCCAATGTCGACACCAGACTGCCGCATATGAGGATGCACATGTCTTCGATCAGAAGTAGCGCTTCGTTGCGCATCCCGTCATTAATTTGAAGATCGAAATTCAAAGTTGTCATGCGAAATCTGCGTAAAATGTCGTCAGCCATCTCGTCCTTATATTTTTCCCACAATGCGGTCGGGTTCGATGGATGACATGCGGATATGATGATCGCAAACAATGTACTTATTTGATTCGCTGGCGATGAAAGAGTTGCATCGGCGAGAGTGGCGCATAGCACACCATCCACAGTACGCAGGGAATCGAAGGATGTAGGGCCTCTGATGTTAACCGAAAGCAAGGGAAGATAGAAGCTGTGCATATTCGTCCGTGTACTGCCAAATGTATCACAGTCGGGTAACGTTCATGAATCGGAAAAGAAAACAGCCGCCAAATTTCCTCGTTACAACTCACGTAACGTCCAAGTTGAAATTTCGTTACCTCGTCGTTTGCATTCGGTTCAACAATGCCAAATACCGCCATGTCGCTCCCTTTGTTTACATAATTGCAAACGTATTTGATGGATTTAATGGAATTGCAGTACTCAACATTGCAGTGAGTTGAGAACGTTTTCGACAAAAGGAACGATCCTTTCACTTTCTTCACGATTTATCTGCCATTGTCATCTGTAGAACGACGCCGATACAATGGATATCCGTCGATTCCAGAGATTGTGTCAGCCACCAACGGATGGGGGAAACGCTTTGTGCAATTTCCGTTTTCCATGCACGGCGAGTCTGGGTTGTGGACTCCGCAAGGCCCATGGATCATGTTCGTTGTCACAATGGAGTACAGCTCCGGATCAGTTTCTGGATCTGGTATTTCGGCCGAAATGATCGAATCAATATCATCTGGATGGATCGTGTCAAGCATCCATAGCAAAATGTGTGCTTGTGGTAAGCCACGCTTTTGCCATTCAACCGAGTACATCCAACAACGTATTATGCCAAAAACCGTATGCTTAACGATATAATCCATGAGTACTTTGATCTTTTGTCTGAACACTCGTGCAATGATGTCATGTCGATCGCTGGATGTTTGTCCTGTCATCAGGAAATTCGTAATTTCAGGCCATTTCGGATTGCAATTGAATGTGATGAATAAATCCGGCCGTCCGTAATTCAGCACATACGTCATCACATCCTTAGCGTTCTCATGCATGTGGCGCGGGCTTCCAACGTAAATACCTGGAAGAATGGACAAACAAAAGATGTTTGTTACATCTCCTTCAGTAGCCATGCCATCACGCAAGTGTATGTATTCATCTGATCGTAACTTGGACTGATTGAAACGAATGAAATTGAGGCGCTCCGTTTCGACCTTGACGTACATGTCAACGCAGAACTGTTGATACAACCGGCGATATCTCAACAGATGATTGTCAACATCGCGCCGAATCATCAAACGATACGCATAAAAATACATTGAGCTGACCTTCATATTCGTTTCTTCTCCTGAAATATGAATTCGAACTCGGTTGCAAAATAAAATAGAAGTGATGACTTGTAAACAAACCTGTCGTTGGATTAACCATCTTTATATTGAAGTTATATCCATCCTCTCCACGACAGAGCATCAACGGGTATTGAAGTGCATCATATGACCGATTCGTCTCGTAAACGCGCTTCAATTGTCCACCATCCCGACGGTAAAGAACAATATCGCGTGATTCCTTATTCTCGCCAACAATCACCACTGCGACTTCATTGATAGTGGGAGCATTGAATTGTCTTGCATGGCCTCCAGGGGGCATTTTGTCTGCTCTAATAATGATTTTGTGGTCGTCTGAAGGCATCATATCCAATGCTGTTTTGAACAATCTGATCATTTCACGTTTAGTCGCAGTAGTGGTAGCGTTCGGTAGTGGTAACAAAGCGCCCGCTCGATGGTGAATTTGCCCTTGAATCATCATTACCTTAAAAGTAGGATTGTAGCCGGGTACATCAACAACTTGGGCTCCAAATGATGTCATTTGGAAGCATCCGTTATATTTTTGTGTATTCTCTAGAAAATGTTTTGATTGGATGGTATTTCCATATAGTAACGAATACAATGGCTCTAGCGGGTGGGTTAAAACGGGTAATTTCACTTTGCCACCAGCACAGCATAAGCCGGGGGTTTCTGATTGAAACGCAGCGAAGATCTGTGTAGGCTATTGCGGAATCGTATTCGAAAGTAGCGGGATTCAAGCCTACATTTATGAATGGTGTTCCAACAACATTTTTTTGAATTTGTGGTGGTGATTGTGCCGCGCGAACTTGTGCAATATGGGCACGTCTCCATTCATTTTCTTCTGCACGTTCCTCTTGCGTTTGATTATCACGGACATTCTGACTAATTATTGGACGGCGTGTACGTCGTCCACGGTTTGATCGTCTAATAGGAGGCATTAGTCAAGCAAATAACTCAAGCTAAAATGCAATAAAGTAATTTTTGACTAATCCTATTAAAAATAAAATTCTTAAAAAAAAAAATACTTACGGAATGAATGTATCGCAATATATGCCCACAGTTCTAGAAGATAACCTCACTTTTTACACGCAAACTTATTTTCTTAAAAAATGATCGAATTGATAAATATCGCAATGGAATTTCAATTGATCGTAATGCTTGTACCGTTTGTGGTTGTGATACGCGATATATGACTATCCGAAATCAGAAAAATAAATCAATGAACACGAAAATCAGAAAAACTCGAATCAATTGCAGCAAGAAAAATAGCACATTTGTTTAATAAAAAATGACAATGAGAAAAGTGCACCTGTCAAATTACGCTCAACCTAAGCACAGCGCCATCTGTTATTTATCTCGTTATATTAATAATCAATTTTCGATTTCTCCAAATTTCCGACTTTTCCGCAGGGTTTTCACAAAATTTTCTTTCGTAAAAACCTTCTCCTAGCAATTACGAAGAACTGAAAAAAATTTGAGCCAAATCGGTCCGGCCGTTCTCAATTTTCGACTTCTTCAATTTTCCCACTTTTCCGCAGGGTTTTCCCAAAATTTTCTTTTGTAAAAACCTTCTCCTAGCAATTACGAAGAACTGAAAAAAATTTGAGCCAAATCGGTCCTGCCGTTCTCAATTGATGAATTACTATACATTTTTCACACCATTTTTATATATATAGATTTAATAATTTGGGAAAATTTTTTTTT
Organism: Eurosta solidaginis; assembly: GCF_040869045.1. Lineage (NCBI taxonomy): Eukaryota > Metazoa > Arthropoda > Insecta > Diptera > Tephritidae > Eurosta > Eurosta solidaginis. The sequence goes on from NC_090319.1 coordinate 71,589,090, forward strand.
TTTTAATTAAATGTATAACATGAATTATCAAATATTTTTTTTAAATGTTACCAGAATTAAAAAGTCATTCGCAATACTAACATTAAAAAAAAAAAAAAAATATTAGTTAATAACACAAAAACTTTGATGGGGATCGATTTTAAGTCTCATTGCGTGACGTTTTTATATATGAGTATTTTTTCATAAAATCTTAAACAAAAAAGTTAAGGCAAATAAAAAAAATGTATGTATGGGAAAAATTACATTTTTACCGTTAACTCATTTCCCATCGATAAGTTATAGATTTATCCATTGGTTATTGGAAATTATCGATTTACTGTCGTAGTGTTACCGATTTGTTATCGATGAGTCATCGGCAACAGATAACGATAAACGATTTGTCCATATTTTATCGAAAATGTATTGAGTTGCTATCTTAAATTTTGCAATTTATTGATTTACTCTCTTAAATTTTTCAATATATCAAAAATTTGTGGGATAATGTTCAAAAATTTATCGATTCGTTACCAAAAATGTATCGACATGTTATGGAAAATTTGAAAATGATAGAGAACTTGTTGATACATTATCGAAAAATTATCCGTTGGCTATTGAATATATATTGATTTATCAAAAAGTTATCGATAAGGAATCACAAAGTGATCGACCAATGGATTACTTAATTGGTTATCGAAAAGATATCGATTCGTCATAAACCAAAAATCATAACATCAAAGATTATCGATTTCCTATCGTAGCGTTAGCGATTTGTTATCGATGACTCATCGGCTTGTCATGCAACAGATACTGATAAAAACTCAACGCAAAAACAATGACACATCTGTAACCCAGCCCTCAAAAAGCCGATAGGAAATTAATTAGAAGCCGATGACTCGGAAATAACAAGCCAATAACTCGACGATAATAATTCGTTACCGATAACAAGCCGACGAATCTCTTCTCAAAATGACGGAAAATATTTGTTTCTGGTACAGTTGCCCCCTGTTGCGGCTTAGCTTGATGCACACCAGTATATATACACATTAGACTGGGTCGATTTATTAACCGATATCGCGCCATCGATTTTTCGATAGGATTTTGTTCAGGAAAAAATCTTCCACTACGCATACCCAAAAAAAACAATTTTCGAGCCTGCGAAAAAAAATAAAACCCAAAAAATATTTATTTTTTTTTTCAAAAAACTGTTATCGCCAACGTTTTTACAATAATTTTTTGAAAAAAAAAATATTTTTTGTATTTTGGGGAGTGTTTTGGTCGAAAAATTGACCCTTTCGCAATTTTTTTCTTCGCAGGCTCGAAAATTATTTTTTTGGGTATGCGTAGTGGAACTTTTTTTTCTGAGCCTAAATACTATCGAAAAATCGATGGCGCGATATCGGTTAACTTTCGTCCATACAAATCGACCCAGATTAATACACATGCAACTTCACGAGTGCTTGGTATTGACCACTTCTTTTGTTACTTACAAAATGTCTTGCTGGGTATCAACTAAAAGGAGTTCACAAATGGACCCAAACTATTGAATGTCAACTTAGGATACTCTAAACGGTTTATTTCACTGTAGATTGATTGGAGCTGATAGGTACAAAGTGTGGAGAGGTGCAGTAAAGCGTAAATGTGCAGAGGATAAGTCAACTTCAAAAATTCGGTTGAAGTGGTAAAAATGAGTTTTTTTATTTTATTCATTTTTTTTATTACCTCGAGCTGGTTGTCTGTTGCACATTTGGAAAGAGAGATATTAATGTGATCGTATCGGTGGTGTTGGCGCTGTCACCTGCGGTCGTTCAATGAAAGTAAGTTGAAGGTGAATTTAAAATTGCACACAAATAAACATTCACAGCATTGACAGATATTCAGCTCTAGTGTCAATATAAAAGTTGAAAAAAGGGAAAGCGCAATCAAGTGTATGAATGTGAGTGTGAAAAGCAACACTTATAAGAGATTTGAACAAACGGCATATGCTGCAAATCGTTGAGTCGGGTAGCGGTAGGAAATTAGTGGCAGCTTCAAAAGTTGCAAGCAGATTTTCGAGTACTTTACTGTGGCAGCCAAGTATTTAATAATTTACAGTGCAGACACATGTGTATTTGATACTTTGAAATGGGATGTTTGGAGTATTTAAAATGATTGAAACGGATTTAAAATATTTCATTGGTTTTCACGATTCATAAGGCGGTTCAAGGGCTGGACATAAGATTTTAATGATATAAAATTTGGGTTTAAATATCGACCAAACCAAACGCAAGTAATATACTTACGTTATGTTCTCAAGTCTCACCATGAATTGGAGGAGTACAGCTGGTGCTTCGTTTTGTTCAAAATATAGTGAGTATAAGGGCTTATCGAAATACCTTAAATTGTCAATCTGAGCTGTTACTAGAGGGTAGCCAGCGCTGGGCTGTTAGCACCTTCTGCCAGAAGAGCAAGGTTTTACTGGAATTCATCTATGCATGGTAATTGGAGTGTGAGAGGGACACTACCCACTGGCAGTCCATGAGATGCACCTTGCTATCTTTCGCCATCAACCATAGCTGTGTTAGTGTCCATTTGCTTAAAAATGTGTTTTCTTTGACAACTGTAAGCTGCTTTTATGAACATATTTTAAAGTTCTTGTTGTTGTTGTTGAACCGATAAGGACACTCCCAGAAGGTTCAAGTTTAACCCCAACAGTGAATAACTTTACCAAAAAAAAAATATTTTCGTGATTTTTGAGGAGACCTTAGTGCGGTTCTTAACGGCCGATAGCCGATACCGACAAGCTTTTGTTGTAATATCAGTTTATTATCGATTGCGAAAATTTACAGTCGCGTTTTTGGGTGCGTCTTCTGAGCTTGTTATCAACGAGTCACATATGTGTCATTGGTTTTATATTGAATTTTTATCAGTATCTGTTTCATAGCTTACCGATGAGTTGTCAATAGCGAATTGATAATTTTTCAAACAAATCAAAAGACTTTTAGTAAGAAATCGATAACTTCTTATAACAAATCGATAATACACCGATTAAAATTGGTAAGAAAACCGAAAGAATTTCGATAAATAATCGATAACTTCAAAATATAAATCGACAATACACCGATTAAACATTGGTAGCACTCCTATAACAAATCGATAGCATTTCGATAAGAAATAGATAAAAAATCGATGATACAACGATTAAAAGTTAGTAACATTTCGATAAATAATCGACACCTTCTCGATAATACACCGATTAAAAATTGGTAATACTGATATTACAAATAGATAACGTTTAAATAAATAAACGATACCTGTTCGCTAACAAATCGATTACACACGGATTAAAAGTTGGTAGCACCCCTATAGCAAATTGCTAACATTTTATATGGAATCGGTAAAGAAATCGACAATACACCGATTAAAACTTTGTAACACTGCAATAAAATATCGATAAAAATTCGACACCTTCCCGATAAAAAAAAAACTATAATACACCGATTAAAACTTGGGTAACACTCCTACATCATATCGATAGCATTTCAGTAATATATCGAAAATAAATCGGTAGTACAACGATTAAAAATGGATAAGATAACAATTCGATTAAAAATCGATATCACGCCTATAGCAAATTGGTAACACGCCGATACAAATTTTAATAAAACTCCGAAAACAAGTCTATATTTTTTTGATAATATATCGGATCATTGAGAGCAAATACTAGAATATTTGCCATGAAGAATGAATTATTTCATAACATAGGATAGGATTTATCAGTTTGGTCGTTGAGCAAACTTCTATTAACACTATGAACCAATTCAGTCCATATACGGTCCCCACAGACCAACCAGTTCAATCTAACTTAAATCGATAACATATCGATAAATTAAAGAAAAAAATAAGATAACTCTCAATATTAAACGGATAACTAACTTTTCGATTAATAATCGATAGTAAAACAAAAAGAGTTTGATAACATTTTGATATATATCGTTTACCTACTAAAAATAACGATAACTTTTCCATAGTATATCGATATTTTTTTATAACAAATCAAAAACACGTTGCTACAAAATCGGTTACACATTGATAACCTCTGTTACAATTAGTAATTGCTAAAACCTCAAAAAGAAACCAATAACTCGCCTAAACCTCGTCAATAACACACCTAAGAAAAAAATTATAACTCGTCGATGAGATATCGATAATATATCTATAGCCTGTCAATAGCAAAGCGGCAACGCAACGATAGCAAACCCCCAACACTTCTATAAGATGATAGAACGCGGTACAGTTGCGTTTCCGACTTCGATTGTAGCTTAGGTTTTAAATTCTAATGTTTTCGAGCTAGTTTGGTTATCCGGCTTATCATTTGGCGGGCCCGACAGGATCAAACCACCATACCATATATCACCCATTCAACCGGTTTTTCGGATATTATCTGGACGATATAAATATCACAGGATACTTACATATGAGATCCATCCCAACGAACTGATTGTTCACTTTTGATGAATTTTTGAAATTTAATGAAATTATTGTTCAGTTTTATTCGTGAAAGGTATGAAGTCTTCGGCATAGCTTAGGAGAGTGCCGTCCTTGTTTGTTTTCCTTTTCTATTGGCTGCTTTTCTTTCCTTTATTTTCTTTATTTGTTTTCCTTGCCTTTCTTCTCCCTAATTTTCCTTTCCTTTCGTTTCTTTCCTTTCCTCCCCTTCCTTTGCTTTCCTTTTTTCCTTTGCTTTATTTTATTTCCTTTTCTTTCCTTTCCTTTATTTTCCCTTCCTTTCCTTTCCTCTCCTTTCCTTTCCTTTCATTTCCTTTTCTTTCCTTTCTTTTCCTTTGCTTTCCTTTCCTTTCCTTTCCTTACCCTTCCTTTCCTTTCCTTTCTTTTCCTTTCCTTTCCTTTCCTATCCTTTTGCCTTCGTTTTTATACTTTTCTTTAAATTAGATGCGTTCATAGTATTACGATAATTTGTTTCACGACCAAACGAAGAACCCTTATCAGGTGCCAGGACTAATGTTAGAGTGTAACTCCATCCTCTTGGCAAATACTAAAAGTTTTTTAGGTACAAGCTTAATTGCTGCTTCCAGACCTGTCAACTCTGCCGCCCCTTTTAACAGAATTGTTGACCTGCCGAGTGCAGGACACAACAACAGAACGTGCTTAACCTTTTGCTCCTGCTGCTCGTACTTCTTATACCAGCTGTTACTGACGAAGCCTAACTCATAATCATGTAACACCAGAAGGTAGCGCCCAGTTAGTATGCCCATCGTGAGCCTTAAGTATTTTCTCTTTGTGTGTCTAATATCGTAGGCTTTGCACATAATTTTAAAAATTTTGCAGCCCCGCGCGTTTGTCTACGCTTTTCTTAATTGACGGATCATGATGAATGTCTTTAGCCCGTTTCCTTCAGAATGTCTGCCGCTTTCTTCTCGGCTATAATTTCCACCTAAAATACGGTGCAGTAATCTGGCAGCCTGTAGGATATATTCATTTCTGCACCCTGGCGCCAACCCTCCGGCACAATTTTCCCTACAGAACTCTTCCGAACATTTCCACAGGCTACGCTTACATTTTCCTCAAGCTTATCAACGTTCTGCAATCCCCCATAGCATGAGCAAAGAGAAATAAATTTTTCGTCGCTACAGTGCACTCCTCACATAAACGTTGCTCATACGCCATGTCGCACACACTATTCCAAGCATAAATAAGATGCGGTTTAGTAAACGCAACGAATCAGTGAGTATAAGATGTTCATTTAACATTTTTTAAAGTATTTCATGAAAAAACAAGTAAGGAAGGCTAAGTTCGTGTGTAACCGAAAATTAAATACTCAGCTGAGAGCTTTAGAGACAAAATAAGGGAAAATCACCATATATGAAAATGAACCTAGTGTAACCCCCATAAAGGTGGACCAGGGGTGACTCTAGAATGTGTTTGTACGATATGAGTATCAAAGGAAAGGTGCTAGTGAGTATTTTAAAAGGGATTAGGCTTAAGGATTTCGCCCTTTTTCACATAAAACAGTTATCGTCCTAGGAGCTAAGCCTCTACCAAATTTCACAATGATTGGTTAATTTTTGTTCGACTTATGTCATTAAAAGCATCCTAGACAAATTAAATGAAAAAGGGCGGAGCCACGCCCATTTTGAAATTTTCTTTTATTTTTGTATTTTGTTGCACCATATCATTACTGGAGTTGAATTTTGGCATAATTTACTTATATGCTGTAAAGATATTAACTTTTCTTTTAAAATTTGAATTTAAAAAAAATTTTTTTAAAAAGTGGGTAAAAAGAGTAACGTTCCTGCCAAACTTCATCATGATATCTTCAACGACTGCCAAATTACAGCTTGCAAAACAATTACCTTCATTTAAAAGTGGGCGGTTCTACGCCCATTGTCCAAAATTTTACTAGGTTTCTATTCTGCGTCATAAGCTCAACTACCCTACCAAGTTTCATCGCTTAATGCGTATTTGGTAATGAATTATCGCATTTTTCGATTTTTCGAAATTTTCGATATCGAAAAAGTGGGCGTGGTTATTGTCCGATATCGTTCATTTTAAATAGCGATCTGAGATTAGTGCCCAGGAACCTACATACCAAATTTAATCAAGATATCTCAAAATTTACTCAAGTTATCGTGTTAACGGACAGACGGACGGACGGACGGACATGTCTCAATAGAATTTTTTTTCGATTCTGATGATTTTGATATATGGAAGTCTATATCTATCTCGATTCCTTTATACCTGTACAACCAACCGTTATGCAATCAAAGCTAATATACTCTGTGAGCTCTGCTCAACTGAGTATAAAAATAACCATAGAGGCATTGTCGAAGTTTTTGAAGAAATTAAGAAAGATTACTTTTATCCAAACTTGCAAAAAGAAATACAAAAATTTATCAACAATTGCGAAATTTGTAAGCTAGCAAAATATGACCGAAACCCTGTAAAACATAATTTGAATATTAGTCCTACAGCAAAACATCATAACGATATTATACATGTAGATATATGATACCCTCAGCGTGGAAAAATGTATTTAACAACGATAGATAAACTAACGAAATATGCCACCGCTCATTTTCTGGGTGTCAATACTCAAGGCACTCAAACAAAGAATTCAGTACTTAGGCAAGCCAAAGCATATACTTTCGGACAACGAGCTAGACATGGCTGCCATTAGGGAGTTTTTGAAAGATAATCAAATAGATTTTTATACGACTACTACATACTACTGCCGTGCCGCCCCGACGGGCAATTTTCGTATCAAGATTGCATCCATCTCTGACGGAGTCTGATGTCGTTAATTATATCTTAGCTAAGATTAATAGTACAGGTTCTATTAACATTAGTGCACATAAATTTGTTTTTAAGTATGTGAGGGATTTTTCTTCATTTAAAATATCAGTTCCAGATGTATATTTTGATATGGTTCTTGATAAATCTTTTTGGCCTATACATTCGGTGGTACATTTGTACACCACAAAGTCGAAGGTTGAGCCTCGCGCACGTATAGTTTCAAAAAACTTGATTACCAGCCCTGCAAATACAATTCAAAAGTAACTATTCACTATCAGAATGTTCGTGGTTTACGTTCTAAATTAAATGCATTTTACCTTAACAGTTTTACTTTTACTGCGGAAGTGATTGCTTTCACAGAGACTTGGCTAAAACCTGATAATTTAAATTCGGAGTTATTTTCAAATGACTACGTTGTTTTTCGGTGTGATCGTCAATCGAGAGCAGGCGGTGTCCTGATAGCTGTATTGTCCAGTATTTCTACTGAATTGTTGAGCTTTGAGGACGCGCTTGACATTGAATTCATAGCTGTAAAGCTCTTTTTCCAGAATTTTTTCTTATATATTTCTTGTTCCTACATACCACCTCGGTCAGATATGTACGTTTATGATTGCCATAAAGCAGTTATCCACAGCCTACATTCTCGTTTGCGTGATAACGATCGCCTAGTGGTTCTTGGGGACTTTAATTTACCATACGTTAGTTGGATTGGCAACGATGATTCAAACTTTTTGACTCCTGTTACTCAGCATGATTTCATTGGTTCGCTTATGGAATTGCCGCTAGTTCAGATTAATAACGTGGTGAACTCTAATAATAAGTTGTTAGATTTAGTTTTTGGTGATAGTTCAATAGGTACTGGTCTCAGTCGAATCCCTGCCTTATCCCTGCCTGAAGATCCCTTGCACCCTACACTTGAGGTTACACTGGACAATCTACTGCCTACGATTAATTTCATGGAAGTGTTATGTCGTTCTCGTTCGAGATGTTTTAAAAAGGCTAACTTTGATTTGCTTAATCAACTGTTAGCTTCCCACGATTGGTCTGACCTTTATGCTTGTACTGATGTTGAGACTGCCACGTCTATTTTTTATAGTTACCTTAGTGACTTTATTAATCGTTGCGTTCCGGTTCATTTTGTTAAGGCTAAGAGTAGTAAACCACCTTGGTTCTCGAGGCAACTTGCTAACCTGAACAATATTAAATCGAGGCTCTATAAGCGTTTTAAAAGATCTGGTTCTTCTGAAGATTTTTCTAAATATTTAGTTGCCCGTTCCAATTTCCAACGCCTGAATCAAAACTGCTACAAGTCGTATTTAACAAGATGCAAAATTGAGTTTTTTAAAAATCCTAAAAAATTTTACGGGTTTGTTAATTCAAAGCGCAGATCTTCGGGATTTCCATCATCTTTGTCTTTGGGTGGCGAGAATGCTAGCCTTGACCATGATATTGCCGACTTATTCGCAGACTTTTTCAAATCGACCTATTCGTCAACCTGTACCCAAACCGGTAGTTATCCGTTCGAGATAGTTAGTTCTAACTGTATTCTCAATCCAGTCATTGATAGTGCCACTGTACTTCACAGTTTTTTAGCTCTGAAACCGATTTTTTCTCCAGGGCCCGATGGTATTCCTGGCTGTATGCTTAAGTTCTGTGCTGTGAACTTAACAGAACCGATCGTAAAATTGTTCAATTTATCTTTGCAATCAGCGTCATTTCCATCAATTTGGAAACAGTCGTTTATCATACCTCTGCACAAGAAGGGTAGTAGATCTAATATTGAGAATTATAGGGGAATTGCTAAGCTTTCAGCTATTCCTAAAACCTTTGAACAAATAATTACCTGTCAGCTTCAACATTCGTGTACTTCCATATTATCACCCTTTCAGCATGGGTTTGTGAGATGTAGGTCAACCACCACAAACCTACTTGAGTTTACCTCTTTAGTTCGGGATGGTTTTTTGGCTTGCAAGCAAACTGATGTGATTTATACGGATTTTAGTAAAGCTTTTGATTCAGTGAATCACGAACTTCTGATTCTGAAGCTTGATTTACTGGGCTTTCCGAAGAGTCTGACTTCATGGCTCTCAAGCTATCTTTCTAATAGAACCCAAAAGGTGCTTTATAAAAATATTATTTCAAAATCAATTCATGTTACCTCTGGTGTACCTCAGGGCAGTCATTTAGGCCCATTGCTTTTTACTCTTTTTATAAATGATCTGCCACAGATTTTGAATCATTCACGAGCTCTAATGTATGCCGATGATGTAAAAATTTGCTATACATGCTTGCCTTCGGAGTTAACTCGCTCAAGTCTACTTCAGGTTGATTTGGATTCATTTCAACGCTGGTGTACAATTAATGCATTAGTTCTAAACTGTTCCAAATGTAAGTTCATGACATTTCATCGCGTGAAGCCTGTCCTGTCGTCTTATGCACTTTATGGCACTCTTATGGAGCGTATATCTTCGATTAACGATTTAGGGGTTCTGTTTGACTCGAAACTGAGCTTCAACTCACATATTTCAGCTATTACTAATAAAGCAATGGGTACCCTTGGTTTTGTGAAACGCTGGGCTAAGGAGTTCAAGGATCCGTATCTGACCAAAGTCCTCTACACTTCGCTGGTCCGCCCAATACTTGAGTATTGCTCGTGTGTTTGGTGTCCATTATATATTACTCATATAAAGCGTATTGAGTCTGTGCAGAAACAATTTTTAATTTTTGCTCTACGGGCCTTTAACTGGGACTCAAATCTTCATCTTCCGTCTTATAGAAGTAGACTTCTTCTCATTAATTTGCCAACTCTGGAAAATCGTAGAATATTACTCGGGGTAATGTTCCTGCATAAGCTAATTCTAGGTGAGGTTGACTCCTCTGAGCTGCTAAGTCGATTGAGCTTTGCAGTTCCTGCTAGTACGTCCAGACACTACGTGCCCTTCCATTTACCCCTGTGTCGTAGAAATTTTGACAAAAATGATCCTATACGTGTTTGGTGCTCGTACTATAACGACTTGTATAATTGCATTAGTATCGAATGATCGTTTGTTGCCTTACGCAATGGTATACTTTTCAGTCTCAACTAATATCTTAAAGTTTATTTGTTTAATTTGTAATGATAGTTTAATTTTAGTTCTTGTTCAATGTTAAAATAAATTGTAAATTTTTAATTTATTCCATTTTTAATTCTATACTTGTATATATTTTTACGCTATCTTTTTTTATGTTACTTTCCTTTATATTTTGTTAGTCGACCACTCTTGTTAGTTGACTTTAAATAATTAAATAAATAAATAAATAAATAAGATTGGTAATGCTGATGTGGAAAGACTCCACGGTACGTTAAACGAACACATACGGTTATTTAACACGGATCCAAACAACAAAGACGAACTGCAAGACCAAGTTTTAAAAGCGATAGTATCATATAAAATTACAATACATTCAACAACTAGGCACCGTCCTATAGATCTATTAAATAATATAGTTTCACTAGAAGAGATAAGTAAGCTTTCACAAAGGTTACGCGAAAACAAATCTGAAAAAATAAATATGATAAGCACAAAAGCGAATAGAGTTTCTGATGATAATTTTACCAATGATATTATTGACAATAATAGAGTAAGTAAGTCGAAACCTAAATACAAAAAAATTACAAATTTTAGTAGAGAAGGCAACTATCTAATATCTAATGATAAAAAGTTTAAAAAAATATATAAAAGTCAGGTGAAACGAAAAAACAAATTTGATACTTCTAAAAAAGAAAAAAAATGTTAAAAATATATCCAGTAGAGACTCCTGGATCTGGTGGTGGACGAGTGATAAATGAGTATATGTAAATACATAAGCAGCATGTGTACATAAGTACACATATATATAATTATACATATATTTAAGTTTTTATAAAAGTAAGAGAGAAAATAAGAACAGAGCGAATGAACTTTAGAGAGCATTCACTTAACTTTCCATTTAGTTTTAGTTACAGTTATTTATTATATTTTAAATATAACTTGTGTAAAGAATGATTTGAAATAAAGTTTTAGTTTTGGAAAATACATCAAAGACGCGTGTTTGATTCCCAAATCTGACTATATTCTGTATGCAAAGCACGCTGAGTATAAAAACTATGAAAATATGTATGCAATAATTAAAGAAACGATTTCAGTAAGTGATTCAAGAAAATTCCTAGCTTAATCACTTGTATAGTAAAATCATAGTACAGTTATGCAATTCCTCGTGGTAGTAGGGAAGATAATAAATGGATTATATGATCTTCCTTTAGATATGAAATGCTTATATTTACTCCTCTAAGTCACCCATAATATATATTTTGTAAACACAAATAACAAGCATGAACACGCTGTCTTCGGCTAAGTCGAAGGCTTTATGACCCTCATGGAGAAGAGCCAAAAATAAAACCGATAACTACGGTAGCATAGAAAGAGTGGATAGAAAGGAAAGTAAAGAGGCAGAGCGTGGAAGAGAGGAACAGGGGTAGGAAACTGAGAGCGGAGGAGGTGGGGGAATTGTCTCTTGTTGTAATTCGATTCGTTTTATTATGCATATTCTTCTCTAAATAAGAATCATCGGACCAAAGTTGATATGTGCGTACATCACTTTTAGCTCTTCAAAATTATACAAACAATTTCTAATAGATACACTGTAACAAAATTTTGGCAAACGTTTTTATCTAACGAAGCGACAACTAAGCATTTCAAAAAAGGTTAAGTGAAGCTCATCAGCACTCAAAAGTGCAACGCCTGAGATAGACAAGAACAATTTATACACACACATTTATCCTTTGTTCGTTAAACTGGCAAATATGCTTGGAGTAGATATAAATGCACTTATTCACCCACATATATAGATATGTAAAGATACCAAACAGTAAACAGTACAAAGCTTCCAAATTAGACTGTTTGTATGCAAATACGTTCACAAATATGTTTGAGCATTAGAGTGAGCTAAATAATATAAGTTACGCTGTTCTAAAAGCTAATACTTTACACAGCTGCCAAACATATTAAAGCTAAAATTTAAAGACCAAGAGGTGGTTCGAAAATATTGTAGTGGAATTCACCTCACTTCGAATGCGCTTAACGTTACAAATATAAATACAAACAAACGTTCATATTTAACTCACCCAGATAACCATTATGAGTTCATTCGCATTTGCCAAACCGCTCAATATATTGATTCGTCATTCCAACCGGCTTACGCGCGGATCATATTGACAATATATAGGTCAATACAATAATTTTCTGACGAACAATTATTCATTATGAAATCATGAATCATGCACTTTTAGTATGTAAGCATTAATGTATGTGTAGGTTAAGTACTTTTGTATAAATAGAAATGGATTTCGGTAATAAAGAATTATTATTTTATTTATTTTTACGTATTTACAATATGAATGGGTATTCCCAAGGCAAAAATTTTTCAGAGTGATAGCATTTCAATATAGTAAATACGCAGGCATCGACGACTAAGACATGTCTGAAAACATCCTCGGTTCGGTTCTATGAAACGATCAAGTCAGATACGCAGATGACCATGCACAGAGCACGAAAGACGGGCGAAGCAAGCAGAAAGTTTAATCAGACCACTACACGCGCACAAAGTAGTGGCTGAAGTCAATTGGACTCTAGCTAGTTGATCTTTAAACATTTTCTCGAACTATGAATTCAAAGAAGACTGCCCGTTTGACCTAAGTAAGAAGTCCCGCCTAACAACATGCATTTCAACAGAAATAATTGCTGAGCAGACTTAGCCAAAACAAAACAAAAGCCGCTGACAGGTATCACCCTACCGGCTCAGAAAGTTTGCCAAACGCACTTCAGACCTTCAGACAACGATTCAATGTAAGCTTCTAACATTTGTCTTCGTACCGGTACTCTAAAAAAATGGCTATTACTAACTTACTTATTTGGAGCTTGTCAGGATGCATTAATTCGCGCTTGTTCCTCATCGTTGAGCCAGCTGGTACCGATTGGTAACACCTAGAGAACACCGAGGAGAGCACCAATACCGAATGGAAGGTCCGAAATTCGTGTATGGCAATAAAAACTAGGACGATGCTCAATACAGCTTCTTTAAAAGCAAAAGCTTGTAGCAATTTTTCCCAGGGTCTTACCGTAACAAGACTGATGCCACGTATTATAATATCCGATCTACGCTTTTTCTACATGTTGCGTAGAAGATCTGCCAATGAATATAACTATAGAATAACACCTGGAACATTCATAATATGATAAGGGATTAATACCCCTGTGCTGAACACCTTCGTTTAAGGCTGCAATGGGTGATTTATCTTGGCATCGATTATGCCGATGGGCTCTGGGAAGCAAGTTAAGGGCAACTTGTATATCGTAAGAGACTTGCCATGTGAATGCGGCCTCAAACCTAGTCCTTGATATAGTTCCCATGTACTGCCTCATATCAAGTAGGTAGAATGTGCAGCAGGTCCCTATAAAAATCAACAGCCATGGCATCGTCACGTTACCCAGTAATGTACCTGGAGATTATGGCAAACAAAACCCAGTCAGAGTTAAAGCAAAACAAACCGTAGCATCATTACCGATATCACAATTACTTTCTAGTAACAAACCAAACACTTTGCGGTGCTTCCAACCATATACCCGCGGGATTTAAGCTACCTACGACTTGTTCGCGCTACGCATCTGTAGCATATTCAAAACTGTTTCATGTGAGGTAGTTGCGGGGCCTAGCAGGAATGTGTCCTGCCGACATATTGGCAAAAGAAGCATCACTGATTAATTAAGATCAAAACTCGCGTGCTGGAGCACTTGGGATTATTGCGAAACATGCAGTCTAGATGGAATACTTCCACAAAGGTAAGATGGACATACAGATGTGTCTCAGGTATTAAGATTTAACTGCGGAAAAAGCAAGGCGAGGTAGATTTTTACCTGACCCAGTTTCCAACTGCCTTTGGGTGTTTCAAGGAATGCCTTCATCGGTTAAAGCACGAGCTTAATAGCAAATGTGATCAGGGGGAGGCGAAGCAGTTGGAGATGTATGTGATATAATTTTCACGTGTCTTAGATTATATTGGTTTAATACGCAAGCCCGGTATCAATAGAGATGAGCAAAGGTATTTACAGGATAATGCTTGATGATGAGCTCTTAAGGAATTAATTAAAAGTCTGAATAAAAAAGTAATAATCCATTCATTTTCTGATGTCCTGCTTTGTTTTGGAAAAAAGTATCTATGAATTGGGCGGTATTTTTAAGCCTTACCCGGAAGACTCGAGGATTGGAGGACTCATTTCGGCTTTGAAGGGCCACCTACTTAAATTTAACCGCCCACAGTTCGAGTTAGTTTTCGTACCAGAAATTGCGCTTAGCAATATTTTGTGTAAAAAAGGCGGTGTCTGAGGTTTACGGTCACTTTAAAAGTCTAGACGAGCATCTTATCATATGCAGTGTGTGTTTCGCGTTTTTTCAGTCAATATCCCATTTGTTACATCCGCAGGTCAGGTTAAATAAGACACTAATCGAGGATAGACTGTCAAGAGCTGATATTGACTCAGTACTTCCGATGTGGCATTGCTTCGGCATAACACTTACATCGTAAAATATTTTCTAATCCGAAGCTGATGCAAGGGCATGCCTTGTGAATAGCTTTAGACATCTTTTTCTAGCTTTGCTAAATCATCCAATAGGTACGATCACTCACAAATTGTCATCGATATACTCAAACGTAATTCCAAGGAAACTTGCAGTTTCAATAAGGTTAGACTAAACTGAAATGAGTGTTTGAAGCGTTGGTTCCCCATTACATTAGAAAGGATGGTTGGTGCCTTATTACTTACTTACTTAATTGGCGCTTAACCGTCTAAACGGTTATGGCCGTCCAACAAGGCGCGCCAGTCGCTCCTTCGCTCCGCCAACCGGCGCCAATTGGTCATACCAAGGGAGTCTAAATCGTTTTCCACTTGGTCCTTCCAACGGAGTGGGGGCCGCCTTCTACCTCTGCTTCCATAGGCGGGTTCCGATAGAAACACTTTCTTGGCCGGAGCATCATCTTTCGTTCGCATAACATGGCCTAGCCAGCGCAGCCGCTGCGTTTTAATTCGCTGGACTATGTTGATGTCTGCGTATAGCTCGTACAGCTCATCATTGAATCTTCTTCGATACTCGCAATCGCCAACGCGTCCATAAATCTTTCGAAGAACTTTTCTCTCGAATACTCCCAAAGCCGCTTCATCTGCTGGTTGGTGCCATATAGGAGTGCATAAAATGCAAGGCATTCATTGCATATGTCGAGGTTGATTTGGGATACGTAAGACTTGAACCGGCAGATCTTCTCTTCTGTCCTGCCTCACTACTTCATTGTGTCTCGTCATTCCTAATCTAGGTTTGATACCCACAAAAAGTACATCATAGACTCTTAAACAGAGCAGTGCTTGAAGATATTCGTCACTACATTAGATGAATAAACTTTTACAGTTTTTTTTTTTTCATATCTAAAGAAGAAGCCACTTTGCTAAGTTTGGGTCAGTCAGCTAAAGTTTGTCTCTCTCTGCTTTGCTGAGAGCCAGCCTCTAACAAGCCTAAGCTCGCTCTCTACTTTATTTTAAAAATATCTGTAGAATAACATACAGCTTGAAGAATAATTTCAATCCAATTTTGCATCAAGTTTGCCCCATCCTAATGGACAAATATATTTTTTTATGCTTTTACAACTTTTGTATGCATTCAAGTGCAAATGCAAATGCTTCAAATGTGCGGACATGTTGTGACCGTTTGTTCCTCATTGCGGTTGATTTTCTACTTTGCTGATTTTAAATGCCACAAAATTCTATGCTTGCTTTACCCACTCACCCGCACAACCACTTACTATCTGTACGCTGCTCATAAAAAAGAACAAAGTGTACAAATGGTAGAGAATGCTTCACATACCAAATGCCCTTCAACCCGTCTTCGCAGGGCGTAATGATATCTTTGAAAGCTTTCATACAAAGTCACGCTGCCGAAATATCGTTGAGTATTTGTATGGAAAAGGATATTGTTTTTTGTTTGTATGCTACGTATGCGTGTGTGTAGGTAACCAAAAAAAGCGCAAGATGATTAAGTGAAAGATGGTTTGTGTGATCGGTTTGATTTGGGAATGAATTTTGTGGTTGTTTGTATGCTAACTGAGCTTCGTAAACTATAGCGGTACTCAGTAAACAAATTTTTTATCTTCTATTGTTTTAACAATTTTCACAATTAGAAAATTAATTTAAATGAGGGCATGAAATTTTCTATGAGAGAATAAGTCAAATTATGGCAATATTTAATTAAGACCATACAGTTTTGATGAGAGCGGTAGACGCGGTTGTACGGGATGTACGAAACTGTCTTTTTCTGTAAGGACGCAGCCATCATAATATAAACATATTTGAGGAGTAAACATCTTTGTTTATGGTACAGGGTAATCGAAAGGAAAGACGAAGGTAAGTGTAAACGTAGACATAGTCTTTGTTGTTGGTGTTGTTGTTGTAGAGATAAAGACACTCTCTGAAAGTTCGTGGGAGTGTTATCGATGTTATTCGATACGTTCCGGTAACAAGCACCATTAAGGTACAACCCCGACCATCTTCGGAATGATTTAATATAACCACGTTGACCTTCTAGGTGATCCCCCCCCCCCCTAGTTCCATGGATTTTGGGGTCGCAAGAGCCTCGACGGCTAAAAAAT
The DNA here is from genome assembly GCF_040869045.1 of Eurosta solidaginis. Classification (NCBI taxonomy): domain Eukaryota; kingdom Metazoa; phylum Arthropoda; class Insecta; order Diptera; family Tephritidae; genus Eurosta; species Eurosta solidaginis. The sequence goes on from NC_090319.1 coordinate 71,606,068, forward strand.
AGGATTCGCCACGGGTAGATGAGGTTGACATTTGGGTTGGTTGCTATAACTAGTGGTGGCAGCCACTTGAAAGGTTACACTACATAACCTCTTGAATAATTTTGGTGGTTTAGTCGCCTCTTACGATATTCAAAACTGCCGCGTGTATATTCTAAGCACTATAACCCACTCGCAGGGGTGGTGTGTATGATCGCTATGCTTTATGGGAGAAAATATAATGTAAGCGTAAATGTTGTCACTACACTGTTATTGAAAGTGGGAGAAATGTACGTGGTTTGAGCGGAATCACCAGAAATTTTATGCCAGGCAAAGCGTATTATCAATTTCTTATCAAAGTGTTAACGGCTTGTTATCGGTTTGCTACAGCTAAGTTATCGACTAAGTATAGACGAGTCATTGATTTTTATCGAAGTATTTTAAATTTGCTACCTACAGCAAAGATTATAAATAAGCTGCCGATCTTTTGGCGAGGAGTTATCAAGCTTATTGATATGTTATCAATTTTCTTTCCAAAACTTATCGTTTTGTCATCGATAAGTTATCGAAAAAATATCAATTTTTTATCGAAATGTTATGGATTTTTTATTGAAAATCTATTGATAAGACAAAGTCATCGTAGATTTATTAGCGTGGTGCAAAGTTATTAATATTTTATAAATACGTTATCCATTTTTTACGAAAATGTTATCGAAGTGTTATCGATTTATTTTAGAAATTGTATCGTTTATTTATTGAAAAATTGTCAATAGCATAAAGTTATATTGTTAGAGTCGTATTGTCGATTTTTATCGATGACACTAAAATGTAGCACAAATTCAGGAAAATGTCACCACAAGGTTGGGTAGGTAGAATTGGCCTGTTAATAAGCACCAGAATTCATTTAACGACCAAACGGAAAACCCTAAATTTGGTAGCAGAACTCATATAATAAAATAAGTTTTCCAGAGCCTAGCTTAATTGCGGCCCCGCCATTCGACAACTCTGCCGATTCTATTAGCTTCAACCTTGATCTCGCAAGCGCACGTCTCGAACACAGATCGTGCTCAACCGTTTCTGCCTGCAGCCCACACTGCTGCTTCGATCTATGGAGAGCGAAATAAAATGCCTGTTCGGAAATTCTAAGCGTCGCCTGGCCAGAAAATATTCTATTGATAGTCATATATAAGACCAGCTGAACCCTAATCAGTTTATGTTACACCTCACATTTTTAGAAATTTCACGCGCCCAGCGCTTTTATTTAATTATCTGATCAACGCCCTAGATTGATGAGGAGTGTGATGACTAGTACCTAGGACATACCTAATTATTTTCTAGCTTTTCGTATTATTATTACTTCATCTATATATATAACAAGTAAGAAAGGCTAAGTTCGGGTGTAACCGAACATTACATACTCAGTTGAGAGCTGTGGAGACAAAGTAAGGGAAATCACCATGTTGTAAAGGGAACCTAGGGTAACCCTGAAATGTGTTTGTATGACATGGGTATCAAATGGAAGGTATTAAAGAGTATTTTAAGAGGAAGTGGACCATAGATCTATAGATGGACGCCATTTAGGGATATCGCCATAAAGGTGGACCAGGCCTGACTCGAGAATTTGTTTGTACTATATGGGTATCAAATGAAAGGTATTAATGAGTATTTTAAAAGAGCGTGGGCCTAAGTTCTATAGATGTACGCCTTTTCGAGATATCGCCATAAAGATGGACCAGGGGTGACTCTAGAATTTGTTTGTACGATATGAGTATCAAATGGAAGGTGTTAATGAGTATTTTAAGAGGGCGTGGGCCTTAGTTCTATATGTGGACGCCTTTTCGAGATATCGCCATAAACGTGGACCAGGGGCGACTCTAGAATTTGTTTGTACTATATGGGTATCAAATGAAAGGTGTTAATGAGTAATTTAAAAACTGGGCTTGGCTTCAACCGATTTCGACCTTTTTCACAGAAAACAGTTACCGTCCTAGGAGCTAAGCCTCTACCAAATTTCACAGGATTGGTTAATTTTTGTTCGACTTATGGCATTAAAAGTATCCTAGACAAATTAAATGAAAAAGGGCGGAGCCACGCCCATTTTGAAATTTTCTTTTATTTTTGTATTTTGTTGCACCATATCATTACTGGAGTTGAATGTTGGCATAATTTACTTATATGCTGTAAAGATATTAACTTTTCTTTTAAAATTTGAATTTAAAAAAATTTTTTTTTTAAAAAGTGGGCGTGGTCGTTCTCCGTTTTTGCTAATTTTTATTAAGCAGATATAAAGTAATAAGAGTAACGTTCCTGCCAAATTTCATCATGATATCTTCAACGACTGCCAAATTACAGCTTGCAAAACTTCTAAATTACCTTCATTTAAAAGTGGGCGGTGCCACGCCCATTTTCCAAAATTTTACTAGTTTTCTATTCTGCGTCATAATTTCAACTCACATACCAAGTCTCTTCGCTTAATGCGTATTTGGTAATGAATTATCGCACTTTTTCGATTTTTCGAAATTTTCGATATCGAAAAAGTGGGCGTGGTTATTGTCCGATATCGTTCATTTTAAATAGCGATCTGAGATGAGTGCCCAGGAACCTAATACCAAATTTCATCAAGATACCTCAAAATTTACTCAAGTTATCGTGTTAACGGACAGCCGGACGGACGGACGGACGGACATGGCTCAATCGAATCTTTTTTCGATACTGATGATTTTGATATATGGAAGTCTATATCTATCTCGATTCCTTTATACCTGTACAACCAACCGTTATGCAATCAAAGTTAATATACTCTGTGAGCTCTGCTCAACTGATTATAAAAAGAAGTGTACATTTTGATTGTCACTCCATAACTCGAGAACGGCTCGACAGATTGCCATGAAATTACAGGAATCACAATCGGTTGAGAGAACGCGCAATACTGGCACCAAAAAACTTACACGTCAATGCAATCAATTATCAGATTCAAGGAGAATTTCCAGGTGCAGTGACATCATATAAATCTGTTGATAGCGCAATGAATGCAGATGATGCAGTGAATTATCAATTGAATTTTTGAATTCATTGGAACCACCTGGTATGTCACCGCATTATTTGAATTTAAAGGTTGGCTCATCAATTATTTTACTGCGGAATTTAAATGCACCAAAACTGTGCAATGGCACAAGATTAGTAGTAAAAAAATTGATGTCGAATTTAATTGAAGCGACAATATTGACCGGAACAGCGAAAAATAAAATTGTACACATACCACGTATTCCACTGATTCCAACAGACATGCCATTTGAATTTAAGCGTTTGCAATTCCCAGTGCGTCTATCATTTGTCATGTCCGTCAATAAGGCACAAGGACAAACGCTTCAAATATGCGTATTAAATTTGGAGGAGCCGTGCTTTTCACATGAACAGCTATACGTGGCCTGCTCAAGAGTTGGAACTCCAAATTGTTTGTTTGTGCTCACTTCCAATGGGCAAACTAAAAATATTGTATATCCAAATGTTTTGGATTGAAATTAATAATTTTGAAATACAATGCATTAATTTCATAAAAAAAATTTATAATTTTTCATTTCTCTTTTTGGTTGGTTGCTACGAAGTGCAACGGGGTCCGCTAGTGTAAGTATAATTTTCAATAGAACCGTTTAACTTAAAATTTTTTTAATTGATATTAGAGAAAAATTGTAAGTTTACAAACGGCAATGGTTACTAGGACATGTTTCTGAATTTCACTTCTTCATCAGCTAGCTTTTCGGGAGCTGAGCGTTGAACTCGAATCTCCAACATTCATATCAGTGCAAGTCTTTAGCTGCTAAGCCATATGAAAATTAAAATAAAAATTTTTTTTTATTATTTTTTTTATATACCCCCTCCTATTCCTTTCATCAGTGTGCTCTTGCATACCCTCATTATTTCATTATAGCACGAACAAAAACAAAACTACAACCCTGCCTATATGAATATGCATCCATTTATGTAAGGCAAATCCTGTGGTGTGCTGTGACACATGGTAGCCCACTGTTGTCAGAGTTATCCTTCTTGCTTCACAGTTGCTTCCTTCCTGCATTGTACTTGCAGTCATCGTGTCACAAGGAAGGATAGCACAATAGTAAGTCGCTTGTGGTGTTACATTTTACCTATAGTATTCTTTGATTTTTCTATTGTTATTATTTTACCGTTTTTATACTCAGTTGAGCAGAGCTCACAGAGTATATTAACTTTGATGGATAACGGTTGGTTGTACAGGTATAAAGGAATCGAGATAGATATAGACTTCCATATATCAAAATCATCAGTATCGAAAAAAAATTCGATTGAACCATGTCCGTCCGTCCGTCCGTCTGTCCGTTAACACGATAACTTGAGTAAATTTTGAGGTATCTTTATGAAATTTGGTATGTAGGTTCCTGGGTACTCATCTCAGATCGCTATTTAAAATGAACGATATCGGACAATAACCACGCCCACTTTTTCGATATCGAAAATTTCGAAAAATCGAAAAAGTGCGATAATTCATTACCAAATACGGATAAAGCGATGAAGCTTGGTAAGTTAGTTGAACTTATGACGCAGAATAGAAAAATGGTAAAATGTTGGACAATGGGCGTGGCACCGTCCACTTTTAAAAGAAGGTAATTTAGAAGTTTTGCAAGCTGTTATTTGGCAGTCGTTGAAGATATCATGATGAAATTTGGCAGGAACGTTACTCTTATTACTATATGTCTGCTTAATAAAAATTAGCAAAATCGGAGAACAACCACGCCCACTTTTTAAAAAAAAATTTTTTTTAATTCAAATTTTAAAAGAAAAGTTAATATCTTTACAGTGTATAAGTAAATTATGTCAACATTCAAAAAGAAAATTTCAAAATGGGCCTGGCTCCGGCCCTTTTTCATTTAAATTGTCTAGAATACTTTTAGTGCCATAAATCGAACAAAAATTTACCAATCCTTGTGAAATTTGGTAGGGGCTTAGATTCTAGGACGGTAACTGTTTTCTGTGAAAAAGGGCGAAATCGGTTGAAGCCGCGCCCAGTTTTATACACAGTCGACCGTCTGTCCTTCCGCTCGGCCTTTAACACGGTAACTTGAGCAAAAATCGATATATCTTTACTAAACTCAGTTCACGTACTTATCTGAACTCACTTTGTATTGGTGTAAAAAATGGCCGAAATCCGACTATGACCACGCCCACTTTTTCGATATCGAAAATTACGAAAAATGAAAAAATGCCATAATTCTATATCAAATACGAAAAAAGGGATGAAACATGGTAAGGTAATTGGATTGTTTTATTGACGCAAAATATGACTTTAGAAAAAAACTTGGTAAAATGGGTGTGACACCTACCATATTAAGTAGAAGAAAATGAAAAAGTTTTGCAGGGCGAAATCAAAAGCCCTTGGAATCTTGGAAGGAATACTGTTCGTGGTATTACATATATAAATAAATTAGCGGTACCCGACAGATGAAATTCTGGATCACCCTGGTCCACATTTTGGTCGATATCTCGAAAACGCGTTCACATATACAACTAAGGGCCACTCCCTTTTAAAACCCTCATTAATACCTTTAATTTGATACCCATATCGTACAAACAAATTCTAGAGTCACCCCTGGTCCACCTTTATGGCGATATCTCGAAAAGGCGTCCACATATAGAACTAAGGCCCACGCCCTCTTAAAATACCCATTAGTACCTTTCGTTTGACACCCATAGTGTACAAACGCATTCTAGAGTCACCCCTGGTCCCCTTTATGGCGATATCTCGAAACGGCGTCCACCTATGGAACTAAGGATTACTCCCTTTTAAAATACTCATTAACACCTTTCATTTGATACCCATATCGTACAAACGCATTCTAGAGTCAACCCTGATCCACCTTTATGGCTATATCCCTAAATGGCGTCCACCTATAGAACTGTGGCCCACTCCCTCATAAAATACTCTTTGATGCCTTTCATTTGATACACATGTCATACAAACACATTCCAGGGTTACCCTCGGTTCATTTTCTACATGGTTATTTTCCCTTATGTTGCCACCATAGCTCTCAACTGAGTATGTAATGTTCGGTTACACCCGAACTTAACCTTCCTTACATGTTATAGTTGCAGCTACTGTTTGTGGGCTGTGCTGCTATCACCATCGTTGAGATTCTCATTATATCATTCCTTTAATGGATTATGCTAATTTGCTAGTGAATGCAAATTGACATAGTAAATATCTATGTATGTATATTGCAAAAGCGTGATCTTTGTCATTGAAATGCTTATACTATATGGTGTAAATGTGCCATTTGTGTGCAAATTTTCTGATGTATGTAAATATTTATGTACAATAAATTACAATAATTTAGTAAAGAGTATTAACGGTAGCAATAATATGAATATCTGAAACTAAGGAACTAAAATTGATAAGAATTCAATTTCTAAATACTCCCCTATCAGGAATATGTATGTTGCTATTGTAAAGACAACACATATTTTGAAGACTTTGAGGTTAGGTTAGGTTGAACTAACCAGCGTTTAAAGACCTCACGTAGATTGAATGTGAGCATAGGCTTACCAGAATTTGTTTGGCGATCAAACTGAAGACCCTCAATCAGGTACGAGGACCTATGTTATAGAATAGCTCCGTCTTCCAGAAAGTTTTTGAGACCTAATTTAATTGCTTCCTCGACATCCGGCAACTCTGCCGCCGCTAATAACTGGGGTCTTGAACTGGCGAGCGCAGGACAAGTACACAGAACGTGTTCAATCGTTTCTCCCTGAAGCTCGCACTACTTACATCTACTCTTTCTGAATAGACCTAACTCATAAGCATGTGAGGCCAGAAGGCAGTGTCCAGTTAGTATGCCCATCGTTAGCCTTAAGTATTCTCTCTTCAGAGATGTGAACCACTTTGTGAGTCTAATATCGTAGGCTTTGCACATGATCTAAGTAATCCAGTTCAATTCTTTCTTGCTTGATGGATCACATGCATCTCCGGTCTTCTTTTAATTTCTCCCAAATGGGATTGGGACGTCGTTTCAGCGAGCGTTGCATCTTCCTTTGCCAACTCATCGGCTTTTTCGGCACCTTTCCCTATAAGTTCGGGAACCCAGTATAAATGTATGGTCCTGAGTGGGCGAAGTTTTTCCAATGCTTCTTTGCATTCCAGAACACCTCTTGATGAAGTACTGTGTGTGTATGTATACATTGACGCAACTGCAGCTTAAACACCCTTTCTCCAGAATTTCTACTGCTTTATTCAAGGCTATAGTTTCTGCTTGAAAGACGCTGCAGTAATCTGGCACCCTATAGGATCTACTTTTTTTTGGGTCACGTGTTTAGCATGTCCTGCCATTTCTGCGCCCTAACACCTACCCTCCAGCTCAATTGTAGCCCCAAGATCTTTTACGAAGCTCAGGCATGGAACCATATATTCCATTCGCCCGATATCAGATGGCGCTATACAGCTATGGCCATATGGCCGGCACTTAAGCTGACCCGAGGCCTTAAGCCTAGTTACATTTGCTAATGCGATGTTTTCGGCATTAAGGCCTGCAGGCGATATGTATAGAATGACAAGCAATGCTGCTATAGGATTGCTTTTAGGGCTCCCGTTATCATTGATAATCTGGAGGACTTTGGAAAGTACTACCGGAACTGGATAACACCATTCAAATCCACACAGACGGCCACGAGATGGATGGGGAATACAAAGCATTCCGCATTTTCTAGAGATGTCTATGTAAATCAGATTTCGGTCATACTGTAGTGTGGTTCAAGTGAAATCCTTCGATATTTATTAAGATTGCAAATCACTCGAGGCTCGGCATATAACTGGCAAGACATCCAGGTGGCAAAAAAAAACTTTAAATGCAACATACACTAACTCAAAACTATTAGAATTCAACTTTTAACTACTCTCTAGAAATGTCCATTATCTGGGTAACGGATCAGAAGAGAATCGAAAGAAATGAGACGGCTGATGAACTAGAATAACAGGAATAACCAGCGTTGAATTAGGCTTACCTCTAAACGCAGCCAAGGAGGAAATTTGATACGTTTACGTAAACAAAGCTCAAAAAAGTAGAAGAGCGCCTCAGTAGATCTAGGGCCAACGCCCCGTAAACCTATACCAGTCTGCACCGATCTTTGGGCTTTGGACACACTTGCGGAAAAGATGGATATTCCGCACAATAAGCACTGCAAAAGTTGTAAAGACGTTACTGCAAAAGGGACTGTTGAGCTTTTTATATGTGAATGCCCGGCTTTAGCTATAACACATATAAAATCATTTGGAGGTTGCTGCTAGGAAAATCTTGGAAGATTGTAGATTAAAGGGATTTTCCATATTCCTGATTTTATGAATCCGACGTGGCATTCAGTAGGAGGCACGAGATACATGGCATCAAAACAGCTCCACGTTAGCTACTTGGACGACCTGTGTCGCAGCCCTGCTGCCGACGTACCTTCTCACCAGAATGAGAGGCGACTCCAAGGGAAACAACTCTTTATTCCGTTTTACAATGAACAGAGGGTTATCTAGGTGACATCAAATACATTGAAGTGGGGCTTAGCAAGGTCTGGGTTGTCAAAAGAACACTTTTTGGTTGAGGATGAGAGGGTTCGCTAGTTATTTGAATTCAATTACAAGCTTCTGGGCATCAAAGGTGTAGTAACGGAGAAAGTTTGGACAACAATCTAGTGAAGTTTATGCAGAGACGCGACTTAAAGGTATTTATAAAAAACCACGAAGCCAGCGGCAGCTGAATATTTGATGACACAGATGTCCTGAAAATTATGGTCAGCGGTAACTTTCTGACATCCCATGCTGCGTTGCTATCTGCACACGATAAATTGATAAGCTGCGTCATATATATTGACTGTTAGCGCAGCAAAAATGAAGCTAGATCTTTTAAGAAAGAGCTCTCGGATCCCTCAATAATGCATATTCACTTGAGGGCCACCGGGAAGAGCTGAGGCCGCTATTATGGTCCACATAGGCTATGGAATTTTCGACTTCTTGGGATTGAGAAAGGAAGCAGGTGCATAAGATGTTGTTGTTGTTGTAGCAGTGCTTCGCTCCATCCAATAGGTGCGACCGATCACAAATTGTTATCAATATCCTCTAACGGTAGTCCAGGGAAACTTGCTGTTTCAACAGGTGTGGACCATAATGTGAGGGGTATTAGACGCGTTGGTTCCACATTACAATTAGAGAGATGGTTGTTGTCATGTGGGGAAACATTGCAAACAGGGTATACATTTAGTATATCGGGGTTGACTCTGGATAAGAAAGAGTTGAACCTGTTACATTATCCAGATCGAAGTTGAATTAGAGTACTCGCGTTTCCCTGGGGAGTATGCATTCCTCTTCCGCTAGTTTTGGAAACTGTTTTTTAAGTACTGGATTCACCGAGCAATTCCTGGCATAAAGGTCCCACGCCTGTTTGTGGAGTTCACTGAGAACCTGCTTGTGTTTTTTTGCTTCATACGGCTGAGTTATCAGGTGCCGTATTTCTTCATAATGCTTACGGAGATAACTCCCCTTAAGCCCCTGGGCGGTGAGATGTCTGTTGGGATGCCCAGGTTTCTGGGTATTAAACAGGAACTGTTTGGTTTGGTTAGCATCTCAATTCTCTCAGACAGCCCGTGGCGGTTCTGAGAGCAGACTTTTGGCAGGTCTGTAGCTTCTTCTAGTGAGTAGTTTTTAGGCTCGGCGGCCATATAAGAGACGCGTAGCATGCTATCGGCTGGCCAATTGCTTTGTAAGTGGTAATGAGAGTTTCCCTGTCTTTTCCCCAATTACTGCCAGCAAGAGATTTGAGGATTTTATTACTGCTCTGGATTTCGGGTACAATTGCGGCTGCATGATCTACAAAATGTAGATCCTGATCAAACGTCACACTCAATATTTAGATGTGTTGGACAGTCGGCAGTGTAGTGCCGTCGACGTGGATTTTCAAAATGTTCGACATATGGGACGTCCATGTTATAAATAAGGTCGCGGAATATTTAGTCGGTGATAATGTCAAGTTTCGCGAGACGAAAAAAGTGGAGAGATCAGGGAGGTAGCCGTTTATTCTGTTGCAAAGCTCATCGATCTGTGGGTCTGGGCCTGTGGCCATTATTGTGCAGTCTTCGGCGTAGGAAACGATTGTGACTCCTTCCGGTGGTGAAGGTAGCTTAGATATGTAGAAATTAAACTAAAGTGAGTATAGAACACCACCCTGTGGCACCCCTTGTTTAATTCTTACTGGTTTTGGTGTTTTATTTCTAAATTGCACCGATGCTTGCCGACCAGATAACTTTCGGTCCACCTTTTAAGTCATGAGAAAAGAGTAGACCCTTGATAGGTCTAGCGCTACGAGTACTGTTCTATGGTGGGGGTTTTGATTTAAACCGCAATTTATCTGGGTGCTAATGGCATTTAGCGCGGTGATGGTGCTATGGAGTTTTCTTAAGCCATGCTGATGATAGGCTAGCTGCAAATTTGCTTCGAATTAGGGGATCAAAATGGTTTCAAGCGTATTGGCTACTGGCGATAGGAGAGATATCGGGCGATATGACTCTCCTATGTTAGCTGGTTTTCCACTGGGACCACCTTGGCCGTTTTCCATTTTTCGGGAATTTCAAAGGTGGAAAGAGACAGGTTGAAGACATGCGCTAAATATTTGAAACCCTCTTTCCCTAGGCTTTTAATCATCGACATGGCTATGCCGTCTGGGCCCATTGCTTTGGATGGTTTAGCATGACAGATGGCATCCTCAACCTCTTTCGCGGTGATGGTAATTAGAGAGGCGCTCAATTTATGTTTATGTGCGTGTCTGTTGGCTCTCCGTCTATCTTTGTCGACCGTAGAATGAATTATATATTTTCGGCAGAAAGCGCTCGTGCATTTTTTCGCATCGGACAGCACTTTATCGCCAAAGGCGATGGACATTTTGTCATTGTGCTTAGACGGATTCGGTAGGGACTTTACGGTGGACCAAAGCTTACCTACGCCGGCAGAGAGGTTACAACCGCTTAGGTGCTCCTCCCATTTCGCCTGCTTGTGTTCATCCACAAGCAATCTGATGCGTTTATTTATATCCCTTTTTTGTGGGGCTAAGGCATAGACTACTTTTATAAAAGATACGAGGACGTCGGGTTTTGGGATCTAGCCCAGAACAACCTGTCCGATGCAACCATCCCTTGCACGAGACACATTGAAAAGGGTATGACCGTCCTAAAAACATTTTTTTCCGGCAGACGCAGCAAAACCATTTCTCAGGACTGAGTTCAGGAGACTGACCCGGATTGGAGTCGATGTCGATACATTCCCTGAGCAAGAGAATATGGAGCAGTCCCGCTGCAAGGAGCTGATGGGAGGATGACAATTTGTGGGAGGGGCGCAACAAATTAAATGGGTTTACACTGAAATGACAGTCCTTGGTCGGGAAAAATCCCGAGCCGCTCCAGTACATAGAACCGACTGCCTTGGGATGCGAGGTGTATAAGATGGTATTTAGCGCTGCTTTAGTTAGGAAATTTACAATATACTCAGACAACCAAAGTCTGAGATCGATTGTGGTGAGACTCGTGGCAGTCTGAAGGTGGCTGACCACGCTTGCCATTGTTTTGCCTAGGACCTGATGCATGTAAGAGCTATATTTGTTCCTCCCCAAAATGTTTAATTTTTTTGGTAGGTTATCCACTATTAGCGGACCTTGAGCAAAGATATTGCCAATAGTTAACAATTTGTATTCGAAAAGTTTACGATTTATTATCGAGAATTATAGATGTGTTATCGAAAATCTATTAATATGTTTCCAAAAATTTCTTGATTTTTTATCGGACAGTTATAGATTTGTTATCAGAGCGTTACCAGTTTGTTATCGGTGTGTTATCGATTTGCTATTTAAAATTCATCGATTCATTATCGAAAGGTTATTCATTATTTATCGAAACGTTATCGATATGTTACCAAAAATTTATCGATTTTTTACCGGACAGTTATAGATTTGTTAACAGAGCGTTACCAGTTTGTTATCGATTTGCTATTTAAAAGTTATCGATTTGTTATCAAATATCTATGGGCTAGTTATTGAAAAACTACCGATTTGTTATGGGAATTTTATTTGTTTGTTCCGATGTGTTATTGATTTGTTAGCGACAACTTTTCTTTGTGCTAGATACCGATAAATCTACAATATAAATTAGATTACACACAACGAGCCGATCACTCTCGATAACAAGCTTATATCAAAATAACTAGACGAGAATATCGCTTTCGATAATAAATCGATAATAAAACAATACCTGGTCGGTATCGGTTATTAACGACAAAAAGCCGACAAAGCTTTTATCAAATAGCCTGAAATAATTTGTTTGCGGTTTAACTTCAACCACTATCGCGTTAGCAACTGCAACAAGGCTTGAGACCTCGCGTAGCTTGAGTGCAGTCCTTATGGCCATAGCATTGTAGCACCATCTGATACCTGGCAAACGGAATATATGGTTCCTTGCTGAGCTTCGAACGAAATATTGGGGCCACAATTGAATGGAATGGTTTCAAATTAAGGGCAACGGTTCGGGTCTGCTGTTTACTGCGCCGATGTACCGCAGAAGATCCTACAGGCTGCCAGATTACTGCAGCGTCTTTCAGGCGAAAATTAAAGCCGTGAAGAATGCAGCACAAATTCTGGAAGACGCGTCAATATATATTTTAATAGTCAGCCGGCGATTATTGACCTCTACGCGTTGGCGATGGCGAGTACGGAAGAAAATTTAATGATGAGCTGTACGCAGACCTCAATATAGTTCAGTGAATTAAAACGCAGCGGCTACGCTGGCTAGGTCATGTGATTCGAATAAAAGATGACGCTCCTGCTAAGAAAGTGTTTCTGTGGAACCAGAGGAATAGGGCGGCTTCCACTCCGCTTGGTGGAAAACAATTCAAACTACCTTGGTGTGATCAATTGGTGCAGTTGGTAGAGCGAAGGAGTGATTGGCGTGCTTTGTTGGACGGCCATAACCGTTTAAAAGGTTAAGCACCAATTGAGTAAGTAAGTATGTCAGGCGGCGGTCAAGCCAATAATCTCACACAGTACTTCATCAAGAAGTGTCATGGAATGCAAAGTAGCATTATAAAAGCTTTACTCAATCCTAACTTTAAATCTTTACTGGGTTCCCGTTCATAAAGATAACGAAATGGCGGAGGAGTTGGTAAAAGAACGTGAAATATTCGCTGAAACGACAATAGACGTTCCAGTCCGTTTGGGAGAAATCAAAAGAAGACAGGATTTGCATATGCTTGGTCAAGCAGAAAGGTGTGAACAGAAGCGCTGAATTGAAAAAAATCCTAAGACTATGTGCAAATCCTACGGCACTTGACTCACAAAGTCGGTCATATCACTGAGGAGAGAGGACTTAACACTCACGATGGGCACACTACCTGGACATTTCCTTCTGGCGCCACATGTTTATATGTTAGGCCTCATCAGTAACAGCAGATTTAGGAAGTGCGAGCTGCAGAAAGAAACGGTTGCGCTCGCTAGGTCAAGGCTCCAACAAAGCGGCAGAGTAGAAGATCAGCAATTAAACTAGGTCCTAGAAAACTTCTAAGACTTGCGAAAAGCGAGAAGTTATTCCATATCATAAGTCCTAACACTTAATTGGGATTCATCATTTGGTCGTTAAACAAAGTCTGGTAACAACATGGACACATTCAGTCTATGTAAGGTCTTTTTGACCGTACAGTTTAACCTAACCTAACTTCAACCTCATAGTTGTTAAATGTTCAGACCATTAAATTTTCTATGTTAAATACCCTAAGTTGCGTTCGTCTGCAAGAATATTTAAGTTCCTTTGAAAAATCTTCTTTGATTGTTTCAAATCTACAAGTGATATTCAATTCCATTATCGAAGTAGTTGCATTTTATTTGTGCTCTTCTTAATTCAATTGGCTTCATTAATTTAAATGATTGCTGCACTTTGAATTGTTATCTGCGTGGTTTTGTAGTAAAATGCACTACAACAGAATAGACAATAATAGTAAATTTTCAGTTTATTTCATTTTATGTAAGTAAGTAAGTATATGATAACTCCTTGTCTGTTGGATGCTTTTCATTACATGATGTGAGCGTCTGCGAACAATTGTTACATACATACATACATACATAGTAGGGTGTTTTATCGAGCCATAACCGCACAAAGGGCTTAACCGACATTATTTTTGATTTTTTGTTTTTGATGGAAACCGAAAGTCCATTACCATATGCAGCAGCTCCAAAAAAATTAAAGTCCTACGAAATACCGATACGAAGTTATAGATAAGCCAATTTTGGCTCAAGTGCACAAAACACTTTGTTTATATTTTTTTATGCTCGCAATGTGTAGGTTGAGCCTTTTTTCCGAGAAAATTTTGTCATTTTAATACAAGGTTTTCACATTTTGGTATGCATGTTTCGTAATTTTCGTGTTTTAATTTAAATATGGACTTCTTGCAAACACAGATGATTATTTTTATACTCAGTTGAGCAGAGCTCACAGAGTATATATACAAAATACGAAAAAAGGGATGAAGCATGGTAATTGTATTGGTCTATTGACGCACAATATAACTTTAGAAAAAAACTTGGTAAAATGGGTGTGACACCTACCATATTAAGTAGAAGAAAACGAAAAAGTTTTGCAGGGCGAAATCAAAAGCCCTTGGAATCTTGGAAGGAATACTGTTCGTGGTATTACATATATAAATAAATTAGTAATACCGGACAGATGGTGTTCTGGGTCACCCTGGTCCACATTTTGGTCGATATCTTGAAAACGCCTTCACATATACAACTAAGGGCCACTCCCTTTTAAAACCCTTATTAATACCTTTAATTTGATACCCATATCGTACAAACAAATTCCAGAGTCACCCCTGGTCCACCTTTATGGCGATATCTCGAAAAGGCGTCCACATATAGAACTAAGGCCGCCGCCCTCTTAAAATACTCATTAACACTTTTCATTTGATACTCATATCGTGCAAACAAATTCCAGAGTCACCCCTGGTCCACCTTTATGGCGATATCTCGAAAAGGCGTCCACATATAGAACTAAGGCCCACGCCCTCTCAAAATACTCATTAACACCTTTCATTTGACACTCATATCGTACAAACAAATTCTAGAGTCACCCCTGGTCCATCTTTATGGCGATATCTCGAAAAGGCGTCCATCTATTGAACTATAGCCCACTTTTTCTTAAAATACTCTTTAATACCTTCCATTTGGTACACATGTCATACAAACACATTCCAGGGTTACCCTAGGTTCTTTTTACAACATGGTGATTTTCCCTTACTTTATCTCCACAGCTCTCAACCGAGTATGTAATGTTCGGTTACACCCGAACTTAACGTTCCTTACTTGTTTAGATTAAGATTTTTCTTAGTAAGGATTATAATGAATATAGCCAGATGATTTTTGCAGATTTCAAATAAAGTTGCACTAGTTCCATACAGCGAACCCGATTCTTCAGAGGAAATAGTTGAAGATACTTGTGTTGGGAAACGAGGTAGGAGGATCCCGCAACCACTACA
Organism: Eurosta solidaginis; assembly: GCF_040869045.1. Classification (NCBI taxonomy): domain Eukaryota; kingdom Metazoa; phylum Arthropoda; class Insecta; order Diptera; family Tephritidae; genus Eurosta; species Eurosta solidaginis. Next base: position 71,621,612 of record NC_090319.1, read on the forward strand.
TAAAAGACTTCTACGAAAGTAGAGACCTTCTACTTCTTCAGTTTATACAGGAGTTTACAGAGAATTTCAAAAATTTTAGAAATAAGATTTTTCAATTAGAAGAAAATTTTTCTAAGCAGGGTCGCCCCTCGGCAGTGTGTGGCAAGCGCTCCGGGTGTATTTCTGCCATGAAAAACTCTCATTGAAAACTCATCTGCCTTGCAGATGCCGTTCGGAGCCGGCATAAAATCACGTAGGTCCTGTCCGGCCAGTTTGTAGGGAAAATCAAGAGGAGCACGACGCAAATTGGAAGAGAAGCTCGGCCTTAGATCTCTTCGGAGGTTATCGCGCCTTACATTTATTTTTTTTTTTTACAGAGAATTTCATCGTTATATTATTATGATTTGAAATCAATTTATGATACAAATATAATTCACGAAATTTTCCACAGAGAGTACCTCAAATCAAAACACAACTCTTTTATCACAGATACATTACCAGTTACCAGATATAGAAGACGGCAATGTGAAATGAATAGATTGTACCTTAGTAATATAGTTTTTATTTAGAAAAACTTAGTTTAGTAGTAAATTTAAAATATTTGTTAATCAGTCTGCATCTTTAAATATGAATTCCGTTTTAAATCTGAATAAAAACATTGATCTGCATCACCAACCACTGTTTTTATTGTTTTCAAATGTGTATTTTTTATTAGTTTAGTTTTGGCTTAACCGACACTTTCAAGTAATGAAGTCTTTTTTTTGGACAAATGCGCCATTATTATCAAAGAAATGCAAAAAAATCCAACATTGGTATACGTCAATTATATAGTCTTATATACACACAAACTTTCACGTTACTATCTAAAGTAATCGCAATATAAATACAAAAAAAGCGTCTACTGAACAATTTTTTTTATACCGGTTAAGCCATTTCTGCGGTTATGGCTCGTTATATTCAGGTTAAATAGTTTTCATTTTACTACCTGAAAATCTGGGCCCGAATCGTATTTTCCGTAGAAAAAGTAGAAAAATTTTACCCAAACTGTCAAACTCAATAATTCATTACCGGATTGTGAGAGCCATATAACTTTTGTTGTTGTACCACTGCCTTCACCTTTCGGGTTTAGTTGCGTCATGAGATACTCGAAAGCTTTCTTGCTTTCGAATAACACTTCGACAACTGACCAATAACTTCTCGCGAATATAACCAAAAAGCTTTCGATAACAAATCATTAGCACGCCGATTACTCGTCGATAACAAAATGAGCTATTTTTTCGATACCGCATCGATATTTTAAGAAAACAAATCAATAACTTTCTTTTAACTTTTTGATAACATATCAATATTTTTCAAATAAACAACGATACGTTTTCGGTAAAAAATCAATATTTCGTCGTTAAAATACCGAGAAAAACTGGTTGATAAAAAACAACATATTTATAACACTTCGGTAGCAAATTTTTAGCTAGTTTATACATTGTAGATAAAACGCCGATAACATACTGATAACCAAATCGACAACAAAGTGATAACTCGTCGAAGGTTATCGAAAACACGTCGGTAACAACTCGATAACTAGTCGACAGATGGCGGTCGCCGTGGCGTGCTGGTAGCGTGCTTCGCCTACCACACCGAAGATCCTGGATTCACGCGCCAGGCAAAGCAATATTAAAATTTTATTAACAAATTTTCTCATGATGTAGAAAGCCTTTCTAAGCGGGGTCGCCATTGGCAGTGATTTGGCAAGCACTCCGAATGTATAGCTGCCATGAAAACTTCTCAGTGAAAACACATCGCCTTGCAGATGCCGTTCGGAGTCGGCTTAAAACATACAGGTCCCCTCGCGCCAATTTGTATGAAAAAATAAAAGGAGCACAACGCAATCGCGCCTTTCGTTTATTTATTATAAGCAGTTACCTCTTAGATAACAAATCAATAATACGCCGTTGGACTTCAATTTTGGCTTCTCATTTTTTCTTTCCTCTACCGTCTGGAAAAAGTCACCCACATCAACCGCAGTAAGTTTTTATGCGTGAATTAACTTCTAGTTTTTCAATTACTTTCAAAATTCCTTTGAGGAATGGCATAGGAGACTCGAAAGTGCTTTTGCCATTTCTTGTAATGCAATTGAAAAAAATTTTAATTTATTTCGAAAGTACTGGGATAGTAATTATATTTGAGCAATTTTCAATTACAAATTTTTTGGACTGGAGCCTCAAAAAAAAACGAAATTACTTTTGAAATTTTATTTTTTTTTTTTGAGGAATTGATATTTAATCTATTCCTATGCAGCGGAGTATAGGTAATTGATAACTTTTTCCAATTACTGAGGAATGTAATTGGTAATGTAATGCAATTGAATTTATGCGGCTTTGTCTATAAAGCAGAGCAAAACAAGCATAGTGTAAAAATGAAACACTCTAATGCAAATATTCTCACATTGAAAAAGAGGGGATATAAACCTCGTTAGTCGTTTCCCTATTGTTGGTAGCTATCAGCCAAGGTTTATTGTATGGAAAGTATTGCGTAGCCAATGTTGTATATTTTCCTATTATTTCAATTTGCATTGTCATTAAAGTTGTAATTTTATCAAATTGAAAAAGCTTACATTCAACGTACCTTTTCAATCCCGTCACAGTAGTCGTTTCACTCATAATAAGAAACAAGTTGTTACGTATAAGCACCGGTACCCGACTTTTCAGGTGATACCAACATTTTTGCAAGTGATAGGTTTTTAGTAAAACAGCATTATTATAACCGGACTATTTTCTGGCAAAACTTTCCACCTTTGTGAAGAGCCCACTTAAAATTTGCAGTGATTTTCTGTTATGTAATGTTATTTCACTGTTTAGCAAGAAAATAACAAAAATCTTGTGTCGAATGGAAGTCTATAACGCACTCGACCTCTTCATGACATTATAATCGCCTGTTAAGCAAACTATTATACTGTACTCTGTAAAACAAAAGGTGAGAGAAATAATAGGTACTAATACCTAAACCTTAGTACTACCCAGCCCGAACGATTAATCCGGGTGGTTGGAGTTCTTACGCTACTAACTGGAAACAACACTTCCGGATAGATAGCTGGATTGCATTTTATTGGAAGTGTTTTTCTGACCGTTTATGGATAGCAGCGGCTTGAGCAGAGCTCACAGAGTATATTAATTTTGTTCGCATAACGGTAATCCGTAACGGCATAAACTAATGGAGATAGATATAGACTTCTATATATTAAAATGATTTGGGCGAAAAAAGGAATTCATTTAGCCATGTCCGTCCGTCCGTCCGTAAACACGATAACTTCAGTAAATTTTGAGGTATCTTAATGAAATTAGGTTTGTAAGTTCCTGGGCACTCATATCAGATCGCCATTTGAAATGAGATCAATCGGACAACAACCACGCCCACTTCTTCGATATCGAAAATTTCGAAAAACCAAAAAGTGCGATAATTCATTACCAAAGACGGATAAAGCAATGAAACTTGGTAGGTGGGTTGACCTTATGACGCAAAATAGAAAATTAGTAAAGTTTTGGACAATGGGTGGGGCGCAGCCCACTTTTAGAAGAAGGTAATTTAAAAGTCGTCGACATATAGAACTAAGGCCCACTGGAAAAGTGTTTCTAAACTGAAGTGATTTGGCAAAAACTCTGAGTGTAGTTCCACCATTAAAAGCTTTTCAGTGAAAACTCATCTGCCTTGCAGATGCCATTCATAGTCGGCATAAAACATGTACATGCCAAAGAAGCTCGGCCTAAAATCTCTTTGGAGGTAATCTTTATTTATTTTTTAATTGGAAAGCGACAAGGAAAATCTGTAAGCAAAAAGTAAAGCATCTCTAGGCTTGATATCGAATATCCCGCGCGAACTGCAATTGGGGTTGGCTTTGCGATCCAAAATGATTCGCGTTCCGCTGGTTGCTAGTTAGTGAGAGCGCATCCTTGTTCAGCGTCATAGAAAGCTGTATAGTGTGGTATTACCGCAACACAAGATATTTTTACTTACGTACATACCAGAATAGGTCTAAATTGAAATGCATAAGCAAATCAATTTCACTTTCAAACACACACAAATTACTCATAGCGACACAGTCATAGCGGCATAGTTAAGTTACATTGAACCCAGCGGGGAGCCATATCCATTTACAGTTGCTTAACCCATAAACATAACTGAATGACAGCGTCTGTTTGTCGGTGCGACTGACCAAACATTATTACATAGTTAGGTAATAAGAATATAGCACTGAATAGGTATATAGAAATAGAATGTAGTTATTTTTAGTGTGTAAGTATTATACCAAAATATTGTAATAGTATTGTAACAAAAATTCCTATAAAGAGGAAAGCATTTATTAATAAAAATCAATTGAAATTGAATTTCAGCGCTGAACATTAGCGCTTCCAGTAATTCACGTTGTTTTTATTTATCCATAAACCTTTATACATTTTTACCTTTTTACAATAGCTTCAAAATATCCTCAAATCAATAGTCAACCTTATTCACGCAAAGCGAATCCAATTACAAATATGAGCTGAGATGGATTAAAGGAAAAAATTAAATCGTTCTTAAAAGAATAGGGATTTTACCTTAAGATTCTGGGTCCGGAGCGTGTTGGGCACAACATCCAGTAAGAGACTATCAATATCGAAAACTCTCCTTCCCCAACCAGCCGGTTAGGGGGCTTAGAATATACCCTCGGCAGGTATGTCTGTCATAATAGGCGCCTAAAATATACAAATGATTCAAGATTTCAAGAGGTTTCCAGAGCAATTTAAAGCTTCTCCAACCGTCTTCTTATCAACCTCCCCTACCCGTGACGAATCCTGTTGCTTTAGCGGCCGAGGCTCTGGCGACCCCAAGTTCCTCAAGGTGCAATGTGGTCATATTAAATCGTGCCCGATATGGTCGGGCTTGTACCTTAAGGTTGCTTGTTGCCGGAATGTACCGGACCAATATTCGGCTAAGGATCATCAACATCGATAACACTGCCCAAAACCTTCGGGGAGAGTCTTTATCGCTACAGGTGCTACCTAACATTTTTCAATAAACGTATCGGCTGCATAGTGTATACTAGGCTGCGGGAGTATTTTCTTTGTAAAGCCCTTACGTATTTTTCCAAAGAGTATTGACTCATATGTACATCACAACAAACATGATCCACATGTGTTCTATGATATTATACCATATTAATATTATTCGATACAAACTATAACATTCTGTCTTCTACACCCAAGAAAGGAAGCTTGTTCGGAGACTCGGCTTCTTAGTTCGCACAGGTGGTTCAAAAATGGCTTGGGGAGTGAGATTGGGAGTCTTTGCAATACTTCAATTTACGTTTTTATCTATGCATCTTCCGAAATAACCACTTAATTCGCTCTTTGGGCTCTCGTATCAGAAACGATAAAATCAAATCTGATCAACAAGTTTAGAGAAAATGCCTACAATCTGATGAGCAAATACCCCGTTTCTCTTATTTAAGATTGCTGATGAGCAAGCGCGAGTTGCAGAAGCGAAAAAATCTTATCACCGCTATAACTGATCAAGGTTCGTATAGCATATAGAATTTCCAGAAGTCGTGTTTACGGCGAAAAACTCTCTACAGAGTTTTTGGAGAGGAGCCTTCCATAAGGAATTTATTTCCCCGAATGTGCAGACAAAAAGATTGCTGGACAGCTGTACTGTATTTACTATACACACGTTCAGTCTACGTGAGGTCTTATTGACCGGCCAGTTCAACGTAACCTAACTTATTGGTACATTTAAACATTCGAAAGTCTTGTTAATATATTTTTCATAGGGCCTTACAAGAGTTTTGCTTTCAAAACGGACTTGCCACACTAGCCAGCCAACCAACCAATTAGATCAAAGCTGCATACATTGAAGTTCTTTTATAGATTTAGGGCCAAATTGTATATAACTTGGCGAGTGAACCCAAATTTGTAAGATATAAAGGAATCAGCGAGTGACAGTAAATCTGAGTGCATTTGTGAAATTTGGGTTGTATAAAATGGTGAGTGTGAATGTGTTGACTGCGATGCAAAGTGTCACGGCGTCATACATAATCTGGACTTAAGTATAAAATTCCTTGACTTCTTTTATTTCATTATTAAGCTGTCATTTTTTGATTGACAATTCCAAGTCAATTTATATTCGCAATTGTTAGCTGTCAACTGATATTTGTCAAATGTCAAAAGTAAAATAGATTTAGCAGACAATCAACCTAACACCAATTTGTCTTTAAATAAATAAAATGAAAGGAAAGAATAAAGTAGATTCAAATAATAGATGATCAAGTATTGAATTATAACAAAAAAAATTACAAAATTTTTTCTTTTTTTCTATTTTACTTGAAAAATTGCATTTTTTTCTGTTAATCTCTTTGGCTTATGGCATTTGCCGCATTGTCAATCATTTATTAGATTTGATGATTCCATCAAATTTCTGTGCATTTCGTACATCAATAATATGAATGCAAATCAAGCAATAATTTTGTTTTTTTTGGCACTCATTTACACTTTCAACTTTATTTCCATTATTTATTTAAGGCATATCGAAATGTATTTTTTTTTTGTTGTTTTGGCTTGTGTTACCGCTTAAACGACTTCAAATCAATTTACATAAATGTAAATAAGTAAATTTATTAAATTAAATAAGTAAAATTTGATTCTTAATCTGAAATTTTTTTGTGCTATAGATATATCAGTCAAAACCCATGATGCAATAAACCAAACAGGTGAAGTCAATATTACAAAATGGAGTCACATTTAACAATACTCGCCCTGATAAATTTAATTGTTGCTTCTTGACTTATTTTGCCTTGCTTTTTCAGTAACATAAAAAATTACTACATTAATACTGTGGCGAATATTAGCATCACTATGCTGTTAGTAAATAATCACAACAACAAAAGCAGCAAACAGTCACTCTTATATAAATGAACACACTAAGGCAAGTAACAGTTACGTACATGGAAGGCGACGAATAATATCTCACATACACATATGTAGTCATCAGCTAAGAGAAGAAGTAGTTACTCACACATACATACGTATATGGCTAGACATGTACATGTATATAGCTGGGTAACCAAGCCTGAGGTGCAGCCATTGTAGAACACGTGATCGTGAAACGACTAGACCTTAGGAGAATTGGCGAATGAGATAACCGAGAGTATAAAAGCAGAGCTAGCTGAGAAATTAGTTATCAGTTTTAAAGAGGTTTAACAGCTTCAAAAAGTACTTCAAAAAACCAGAGCTTAAAAATTTCCCGGTTCAAAAAACTTTGGGTTATAAGAACTTTGTTTTACAAAGCTATGACTAACTCTGGAAACATATAAACAAACATGAAATACTACCAGCCGTATTACCAAGACCGACAGACATTGTCCGTATTTTATCTATCTATCCCCCTCCCCTATCGTCCAACCCTCTGCCTCTTTATTTCCTACATCCTATACATTTTTAAGTTAACGTTAATCGGCTCATTCAATTTCCCCCTCCTGTTCATTCTTCCGTACATTTTACCAGTTTTCCTCTTACTCTTCCAGCTCTTGATCTTATCCAAGTCTAACTCTCACTAGTATTCTAATTGTTGTTGTTGTTGTAGCGATAAAGATCCACTACGTTCCGGTAACAAGCACCATTAAGGTACTAGCCCGACCATCTCGTAAACGATTTGGTATGACCACATGCAACCATCTAGGTCATACCGCCCTCCCACCTCCTAGATTCATAAAGGATTTGGGGTCGCCAGAGCCTCGGCTCATAAAGAAACAGGATTCGCCACGGATATTTGAGGTTGACAATTGAGTTGGAGAAGATATATATTGCGCTGGCAACCCCTTTGGCGGCCACCGTGGTGTGATGGTAGCGTGCTCCGCCTACCACACCGTATGCCCTGGGTTCGCACCCCGGACAAAGCAACATCAAAAATTTTAGAAATAAGGTTTTTAAATTAGAAGAAAATTTTTCTAAGCGGGGTCGCCCCTCGGCAGTGTTTGGCAAGCGCTCCAGGTGTATTTCTGCCATGAAAAGCTCTCAGTGAAAACTCATCTGCCGTTCGGAGTCGGCATAAAACATGTAGGTCCCGTCCGGCCAATTTGTAGGGAAAATCAAGAGGAGCACGACGCAAATTGGAAGAGAAGCTCGGCCTTAGATCTCTTCGGAGGTTACCGCGCCTTACATTTATTTATTTATTTACATCCCCTTGGGGTTGCACTACACAACCCCTTGAATCAATTTGGTACTTTAGTCGCCCCTTACGATATGCATACCTGCCTCGGATATATTCTAAGCCCCCTAACCCGCTGGGGGCATTACTCTAATCTTATCCTTATTTTCAATCTTCCTGCTAATTTATTGTTACCACTTTATCCTAAACCATTACCCCTGTTCTTAGTTTTACTCTCACTCTCCATCTTTATGTTGTCCTGTTTACCTTTTCGAATCTCCTCCAGGTTCTTCTACTTTTTTATATATTCCATCTGTTTTCTCTTCTCTTTTCTTTCATGTCTTCATTTCCAATGTGAAAATATATCGAGTTTGACTTTTTCTCGCACGGTTAAATAGTAGCAAAATAGTACTTAAAAGTGTGCCTCCCTGCTACTTTAAAATTCATTACGGGATTATGAGGGCCGTCAAATTTTTGTTGTTGTACTATTGACTTTACCTGTCTGGTATTATTGCATCATAGACCAAGCCGTAATTGATTTGAAATTAAGATTATGCCGGTTTTTAAATGGTTTTATTTAGCTTGACTTGACAAGCCGGACGTCCGGCGGGAATTTTGTAATTAAAATTTAAGTAACTTCCTGATAAGCTACAAGCTTGAAACTTGGAATATAGTTCAGAAAATGCAATAATAAGCAAAAAACACCGATAGGTGGCGCATGGATCGAAATATTTCAAAAAATCGTATTTGTGGTCCGATTTGGCTCATATTACGAACAAATATAACATAAAGTTAGGTAGAAGTGACTTCGAAATACCTTGGAGTTCGAGGAGGGACAAGCATACGTGCCGCTAAGTCGAGTAAAGCCTTTGGAAGGATTATGTATTGAGGACTTAGATTGTAACAAATTGTCAGGAAAGAGTCCATGTAATAATGATTCGCTAAATGAACTAGGTTAGGTAGGATAAAGACTAAAAACTGGAAAATAAAATAATAATAAAAAAATGTTACTTAAACGGTTTTATTGAAAACAATATTGACAATATTTACTAAAAGCTAGAAAATAATTAGATGGGTCCTAAGTACTAGTCATCACACTCCTAATGAATCTAGGGCGTTGATGAGACAAGTAAATAAAAGCGTTGGGCGCGTGAAATTTCTAAAAATGTGAGGCGTAGCATAACCTGATTAAGGTTCAGTTGGTCTTACTTATGACTGTTAATAGGAATTTGACGCGTCCACCGCTTTTATGTAATTGTGTGATCAATGCCCCAGATTAATGAGGAGTGTTATGACTAGTACCTAGAACCTACCTAATTATTTTCTAGCTTTTAGTATTATTATTACTTAATGTAAGTATTGTTTTCAATAACATCGTTTAACTTAAAAATTAATTTTATTATTTTATTTGAAAATGAGTTCGAAAAATTCGTAATTTCGTTACAGCCAGTGTTTCAGGACGGAAATTCACCGATATATTCAGCGACACTTTTTCGAACTATTCCATTTCAACTGCCAGTTTCGAAAGTATGCGATAAAATCGAATAATTTTATAACGGGTCGCTTTATCTACTGTTGCAGGTAATTGTAAGCACTTGTCAGTGGTCCCACTATATATTTGTAACCTTCATTAAGCCTGCTGTGCAATATATCGCCGAGATATTTAATCCCTTCATACAGGACACCACTTGGCAGTCCCAGCATATGAAGTAATAGAAAGTAGATATTTCTTGATTTCCAAGGACAAGCTTGCTTACTTTCCTATGAGTCTTATACTGTTTTCACGCAGAAACTTAATGATCTCATTTCACCTTCTAATGAAATCGTAAATTTTTTGCTTTCACACATAAGTAGCTGCTTGATTAGTATTGTCGCGACTGCGACTAAGGCTAAGCGAAAGGGTTTGCGTTAAACATTCAACACTTTATTGTAGCTGTGTGATTGGTTTATTCTGAAAGAATTCATTAATTATGTACAAATGTATTTCATAAAAAAGACTATAATTATCTTACCGCAGTTTTGCACCCTTTCTTTGGCGATCAAAGTTCAGTAATAAAATGGATGTTTCGAGCTTTGACAAATGTCAACGTGAATAGAGAGAACGAATAAATAGCGATGAAAGAATGAGTGCAAAACATTGGCTTATAACTCAAGGTTGTACCAAAGGGTACTTAGATTAAATAAAACAAAACTTTCAGTGACATTTTCCAACACCCCCACCCCCGTGGAGCGATCAGCTTCACTACTTTCCACGTCCAAAACCGCCAGTTTAGATACCGCGCGCTGCAAAAGTCCGCCTATTGTTCGCACGTCAGCACGCCGGGCCACACCATCCTTACCAGTGTACAAACGGTCAACAATTCCGCGTCGCCACTGATTTCTTGGCATGTTTGGGTCACAAACATATACTGCATCCCCTTCCCTAAGGGGAGCCGTTCGTTGGCACCATTTGACTCTTCGCGTTAAAGTTGGCAGATACTCCAGTATCCATCGTTTCCAGAAAGCGTCCCTTAGACTGCGTGCAACTCGCCACTGCTTGCGTAGGCTATGTACATTAATATCAGGAGCATTGAGCGTTGGAGTGTTAGGAGCATTTCCTTGGCCAATCAGGAAATGGTTAGGTGTGAGTGGCTCTTCTTCGTTGGCGGAGACGGGCAAGTGCGTCAAAGGGCGCGAATTTATTATACTCTCTGCTTCTATCAATAGGCTTTGTAAAACGTGTTCCCTTGGTGCTACTTCTTTCAACGTATGTCGAAGGACCCTTTTTACGCTTTGCACCATCCTTTCCCAGGCTCCACCTTCGGATAGATTGGCGGGGCAGTTGAAGAACCACTCAACACCTTTAGTTGACAATTCGTTTTGAACGCGCTCCGTGTCGAACACTTCAGAGAAACGTTTAGCCTCTTCGTTAGCGCCTATAAAGTTTTTACCATTGTCGGATCGAATACGCGCTGGAACCCTCTCCTGTTCATGAAGTTGCGCATTGCAATTATGCACGAGTCCGTCGACAAATCATGGGCTATTTCTAAGTGGATCGCTCGGACGGTGAGACACGTAAATAGAGCAACCCAACGTTTTTCAGTGCGCCGTCCGATCGTGACACAAATTGGTCCGAAATAATCGAGCCCTGTATATGTGAAGGGCCTTACATGAGGCTGGAGACGGTCTTGTGGTAGGAGGCCCATTTTTGGCGTTCGAGGTTGCACTCTGTTTATAGAACATATTTTGCATTCGTATACTATACTCCGTAGTAACTGCCTTATTCTGGGAATCCAATATTTCTGACGAATATTGGCTATAGTTGTCTCATGGTTTTGGTGTTTCATCTGGCAGTGATGATAACGGATGACAAGTCGCGTAAAAATATGTCCATTCGGTAGCATAATCGACCTTCTGGTATTATACGGCAAGTAGCTAGCTGCATCTATACGTCCTTGCACCCTTAACAGTCCGTCCTCGTCAATGTATGGCGAAAGCTGTCTTATTGGACTGTCGCTGAGTAAATCTTGACCATTTTCGATGCGATTGCGTTCTAAAGGGAAGGCTTGCTTTTGGACAAATAGACATAAAATGCGTTCGCCGGCTTCAATCTCTGATGCAGTGAGTCCATATTCTTTATACTGCAGCTCTCGTTTACGGCAACAGTTAATGAAGCGAAGCATCCACGCCACAGTTCTCTTTAGCCTAATGAGGCTTGAAAATCGACTATAGTTAATCAAGGTGTTATTGCTAGCAACCAAAACAAATTTGGATCGAAGTTCTTCATCTACGTCAACAGCGTTTCTGGTATCAGTATCTTCAGTAGGCCAGGTGTCTTCGGAACGTCGCAAGAAATTCGGTCCGTGTAGCCAACGAGATTTATGTGAAAGATCAATTCTTCCGTTACTTCTCGTCGCATCGTCAGCAACATTATCCTGGGTTGGCACCCATCGCCATTCGTGAACTTCACTCCCGGGGGACTCATAGCCGAGGGGTTTGGGGACGGTTTTTCGGATGTGTGTAGCACCACACGTCGCTTACCCTCTTTATTGTCAACACCTTGTATGGTACATATTAAATTAGCAAGTTCACTTACCCAGTCGCTAAAGTGTAGGATCGTAGGATATGGCAGTATCGACGCGGCGGTCCTTGCCCATTCCAGCCGCTTGCTCATTGGGAGCTTTGATAACAACTCCTCCAATAGCGTAGGATTTGCCAAGTGTTGGCCATTCACTGATTGCAGAAACGTTGCTAAATTTTTCACTTTGGTAGCAAATGGCACTAACTTCGACAAGGCATTCTCCGCAATATTTGGCAAATCCCTCGCTTGCCGTAGCTGGCTTTGAATTAATTGTTCAGGGCGACCGAAACGAAAGCGTAGCTGCTCGATAGCAGCGGCAACGTTATCAGGGTGAATTAAAAGTGATTTAATTACCTCACGAGCTTCTCCTTTAACAGCTTTCTGCAACCGCTGGTTGTTTTCTAAATTGGTGTAGTTATACACCGATGTGGACTGGACATAATTTGCATAAAAAATTGGCCAGTCTTCTGGCTCGCCACTAAAATCGGGCAAATCTTGTAATTTTCGCAGAAATCTTGTGGAATTGGTCAAAGGAGAGAGGTTGTTCAAGTCATTCAGTGGCATAGACGTTTGCATGTACTGATTAATATTATTAAATAGCGTGGGTGTATATATCGAGGACGATGTACATGGCATGCTAAAGTGACTCTGTGTAGAGTGCAATTGACTTGTAGTTAAATATGTTGGCGCAGCGGCAGCAGACATAGTGTACGTCGGCAGCGATGAAATTATGTCAGCGTTCTCGGCTGGCAGAGTAGCAGCGCCGCTCGCGATTGGCGACGTAGCGGAGTGCACATAACTGTTTGCAGTAAATGGTCCGATATTATTTGAGGTTGCAGCAGCTGACAAATGCTGCACATGGGACGTAGTTTGCAAATTTGTGAGGTTAAGTTCTGCAGCACCGGCTGATGGTGCGAAATTCGCAGCAACGGCAGGCACTGTAGTTGGGGCGACTGTAAAGGGTACAGTATTTGCCATATCTACTGTATTTCGCAGCGCTTTTTCCAGCCTTTGGCAAATACGACTTTGTTCATTAAACCTTACCTTAGATTCCTCTAATTGTTTTTGAAGAGTGGCGATTTGCTTTTGCATTTCCAAAGTTAAGGTGACTGCTAAACTGGCTGTGGTTGCGACGTTTGAACTGGCAGTGGCGGTGGCGGTGACGGCGGTCGTATCATCGTTCGCTTTGGTGGTGGGCGGTGCAGGCGGCATTTCTTCTGATTCCACCTCTACTTTGTGGAGCCGAGGACTGCGTCGTTTCTCAAGATTTTCTTCTGGTTCTTTCATAAGTGAATTCTCACTTCACGGCCGTGGAAGTAATCATTAAATGAAAACTGCGAATAAAAATATCGCGACTGCGACTAAGGCTAAGCGAAAGGGTTTGCGTTAAACATTCAACACTTTATTGTAGCTGTGTGATTGGTTTATTCTGAAAGAATTCATTAATTATGTACAAATATATTTCATAAAAAAGACTATAATTATCTTACCGCAGTTTTGCACCCTTTCTTTGGCGATCAAAGTTCAATAATAAAATGGATGTTTCGAGCTTTGACAAATGTCAACGTGAATAGAGAGAACGAATAAATAGCGATGAAATAATGAGTGCAAAACATTGGCTTATAACTCAAGGTTGTACCAAAGGGTACTTAGATTAAATAAAACAAAACTTTAAGTGACATTTTCCAACAAGTATGAAGGATGAAATATCAAGCGAATAAAATGACAATGCTATATGACAGACAATCACATTTACTTTGATAAATGACATTTTTAAGCACTGAACACACCAAAAACTACTGAACGCTCCCAACAGAGTTGCATTGTGCTTTTGACTTCATTAGGCATTCGATTAGTCACTAATGAAATAATTATAGATTCGAATTTTGTAGGGAAGATTGAGCTCAATAAGCGTCTTAGTGTAGAAAACTGCCTTTATTATTCAATAAGCCGTCTGTGTGAAAACAGTATTAGTACCACTCCTTTGTGCCAATTCTACCAATGTAGCTAACGCTTTTTCGGCGACACTGACAGAAAATTCCTGAGAACTACTTTGATGTTAAGAAAACTGTCCAGAACGAAGCCATCGTTTGACAAAAACTTCTTGATGTTCTTGATCCCCAACCACATTGATTTGATTAAATACGAACACAATTTTCTAATTAGGGTCAAATGACTCAAAGTGCGTGTAAACCAAGCAGGCGAACTTCGCTGCATACATTTTATTCAGCCTGAAGTAAGCTAGACCATTATGTGTAAAACCTTCCAACTTAATATCATCTTAGGGAAACCGCTAAGGAAATCGCCTATAAAAAATTCAAATAGCATCACTTCACTTCACACTTTCAGCTCTCATTCGAAATAATGCAAGAATTCAAATTATACTCTACAATATTAAACACAATCTGATCACAGCTAAAATAATGTGAGCCTAAGTTTGAGTGTCAAATAAGTCGGCACTTAATTAATCCCTTTTGCGTGATTGTGTATTCCACAGCTTGTAGAAGAAACCACAAAAAAGTAGCAATAAAAACAAAATAAATACATTTTCATTCCCGCATAAAACAATTTAATTGGATGACTAAGCGTAATTCTACAAAATCTTGGTACACATAATTATAGCTTAAAACATGTGGGTGTATTAGTAAACGTGTGTGTGTATTTAAGAGCATTTAATAGACCATTTGCTTTGCCTTTAGCGCAAATATTTCTTTTTTGAAACAGCAACAAATTTAGGCCGTTTGCGATGATATTTGATGTGGTTTTCGTAATCCGATGCTTCAATGCACACACACGTACGAATACGACGCTCAGCCAGCTTTAATAGATGGAAAACAGAGACTGAACGCCTAATGTTAGGCAACATTTTTTATACTCAGCTGAGCAGAGCTCACAGCTCACAGTTTTAACATACTCATTAACACCTTCCATTTGATACCCATATCGTACAAACACATTCTAGAGTCACCCCTGGCCCACCTTTATGGCGATATTTCTAAAAGGCGTCCACCTATAGAACTAAGGCCCACTCCCTTTCAAAACACTCTTTAATACCTTCTATTTGATAGTCATATCGTACAAACACTGGGTTCATCATGTACATGGTGATTTTCCCTCATTTTGTCTCCAAAGCTCTCAGCTGAGTATGTAATGTTCGGTTACACCCGAACTTAGCCTTCCTTACTTGTTTTTGTATCAATTTTGTTTGTGCTTGGTGTCATGTTATTGTTGGTGTTATTTAGCTTTTTTGACATTGTCAACGTGCTAGCGGTCAGACATTTGCGAACAATCAGCTGTCTAATCTCTATGGCTGATGGTATTATTATAACCAAATGTGGCTCATTCCATGGTGACGGTTTAATGTTTCAATTTGTTTAAAGGAGAAAAGTTAGAGCTATTAATAGGCATGCTGAAATGATCAATGCAAAGAGGTGAGTTGGCTTAGCCATGCACGTCTCTCCATCTGTCTGTTTGAGCCGCACCACATGGATTTCCATCGGACAGTGCCCCGACCATGCTCCAGTCACCTTATAGATGAACCTTTGTGTTGATCTGAAGCCGACCAGCAGCAGCAGACTGCAAGTTGCGAACGGCTCTTATCTCCAGCTCGCTATAGCAGCTTGTGCTAAGAGATCTGCTGCACCCCAATAATCTTAATTGCAAAGTAGCTTGTTGTGATCGCAACCGATTCCCGGTAATCGCCGACCACGCTCGGCCATACCATTGAAATTCCCAGCGCTTTGATAGCAGCCTGACTGTCCGACTGATATTCACTTATTTCCACCAAGAAGACGCTGCAGACAGCCCTAACCGTCAGCTGAATCTATGTTCCTAGCAGAATATGCCCCCACCTAACGTACCCTTCAGTTTGGACCCAACCGTTAACAAGTTCACCAAACTCCTTCCCCAAATATGTTTCCTACTCCCCTAATGCCTCGATGGTAAATAAGTTGGGCGGTTGCAACCTAGGGCACAGTAATCTCAGGGTTTAATTCGAAGCTAGTTAAAATGCTGGAGCGCCCATTGCCACCCTTTGTCAAGCCAAATTAAAACCTAGGCCGCGGCTTCCCTCCTAACAATGTCCACGGGTTGCATAGTTAATCTTGCTGAATCCAATTCGGTTTCTAGTCTTTTTAAAGTTGGATGCAGTGTGCAGTGATGATGATGATCGGCTAGATCACTATATCATATGGTCAATGTAGCACACTTGGAGAGTTCACAGCGTATGCCAAAAGCTCCAAGGCAGCAGGACATGGCGACTTAGGCTTTCCTTACTCTGTCCTCTATGTTAAGCTTTCATGAGAACATACCTAACCCTATCATATAGAACCAGTTAAACTCTGTCAATGTCATGAGTGGCCTAAATACAGGAAATATTTACCCCCTAGTAAATAAAACTAGCCTCGTTTAAATGGACCTTGCAGCTGTTTAGCGGGAAACAGATCACCTAACCACTGTATTCAGGCAACCCTTTGAAAAGTCTTTCAAGCAGTTCGAGTATTTTATCCTTCTTACGCTTCTCTGTATGACTGAATCTACACTGTGACCATCCTGCAGCCCAAAAGTCTGTTTATAAATAGGATCAGATATGATTCGACTTTGAATTTTGTTAAAGTCCTATCGATGGCAGTTAGGAGGACGTTGTTGAAAGCCCCTTCGATGTCAATAAAGGCACCCAAAACGAGCTCTGCGCTCGAATGGTCCTTTTATCAACTCAACAAGCGAATGGCGGGTTGTTTGGTGGATCCGACTTGATGAAAGTTCGTGAGGGGTATTTTTTGATGTCAGATTCAAGTTTTGTCAGAACCGTATAGATTCAAGCCTTTTAGCATAAATAATGAGTGATACCCTCATACAACAGATTTTTCAGATAAGAGAGTTTTCATTTCTTCACTATTTCAAGAACTAAAAGCCAACTTTCACTAGCTGCTTACGTACATATATGTCACACGCAATTCAAGAAAATATATACAAGGATCGAAACCTCCGAATGTTAAATCACTGCCGAGGGCGAACCCGCTCAGAAAAACTTTCTTCTAAATGAAAAAACTTGTTTCTAAAATTTTTGATGTTGCTTGCCCCGGATTCGAACTCAGGATCTTCGGCGTGGTAGGCGGAGAACACTACCACCACACCACGGCGGCCGCATATTATATAATATACATCCCATACAACCGATTGTTTAGACAAGAGGTTCACGTGATAACCCCTTCTTGAAAAGTGTTTGTTATTGATAAGTTATCGATTTGTAGTCGACGGGTTTTTGGCGTGCTATAAATTTGTTTACCAGTATGTTATCTAATGAATTTGCTATCGATATAAAAGCGTATCGCTGAACTATCTATCTTTTATCGACTAATTTACGCTCTTTTATAAAAAAAATGTATCGATTTGCTATCGAAAAGTTATCTTATATTTATCGAAAAGTTATGGATACGTTATAAAAAAAGTTATTGATTTGTTATTAGAGTGTTACGATTTTGTTAAGGATGTGCTATCAGTTGGTTATCGAAAAGTTACAGATTTACTATCGAAAGGTATCGATTATTTATGGAAAAATTATCGATATACTATCAAAAAGTGCTCGCATTTTAATCGAAAAGTTATCGATTATTTATCAAAATTTTATCGATTTTCTATGCATTTATTTTCGAATAGTATTACATTGTTAATCGAGTTTTTTGATATCTAATATATAAAATTCTTCTGTCACGGTGTTAGAGGCTTAACTCCTCCGAAACGGCTGAACCGATTCTCATGAAATTTTGTGAACATATTGGGTAGGTCTGAGAATCGGCCAACGTCTACCTTTTTTTCGCTACGTGCCTAGGGTCTTGAGATCAAAACGTGGACCCGGGTACCCCTAGAATGAGTTTATACAATATGGATATCAAATTAAAGCTGTTCATGAGCGCTATAGTACAGGATAATTTTCATACCCCTGGGTGACTAGGGTCTCGAGATATAGGCCAAAATAATATGGATATCAAATACCCCTTGAATGTGTGCGTATTATGGATATCAAATGAAAGCTGTTGCTGAGAGCTCTAAAGTTCATTGTGATATTCGATTTAGTCGCATCAACCAGGCAAAACTAATAAATATGCATGCGAAGCCGAAATAAAGACAAGAATTAATAATACCCACATACCTATTTACATACGTCCTATTCGATTTGCCTGAAATTTCATGTATAAATTTGCCTATATTAGTATTTATGATGCTTTTTTCCGGGAAGTATACCACAGGCGGACTGGGATTAGGACTAGGACTGGGACTGAGACTGAGACTCGGGGTGGGACTGGGACTGAGACTCGGAATGGGACTGGAACAAAATACATAGCACGCTCTGGGACTGGCAATAAGAGATGAAGAAGAAGGAGAAAACCTTGAGAGAAGAGAAAAGAGAGAAGGAGACTGAAAAAGAGATAGAATGAGACGAAGATGGAGATGACGGAGGGAGGAGTGAATAAAAAGATTGGGAAAAAGTTTAGAGGGGTAGGGCAGATAGGCCAAATTTAGGGCAGAACAACGTCTGCCGGGTCTGCTAGTATTTCTATACAATTTTGGAAAACAGCAAAAATTTAACTGTTCAGTAAATAATGCAGATACAGAAGCAAAATTTCATGCGCAGGTTGGAGTACTAATCCCTTATTTAAGTTACCTAAAACTTCGATAGCGGCGTGGCACCACTTGACAAAATCAATTTTCAAATAGAACTTACTTTACTTACTTAATTGGCGCTTAACCGTTTAAACGGTTATGGCCTTCCAACAAATCGCGCCATTCATTCTTCCCTGGCAAACCGGCGCCAATTGGTCACACCAAGGGAGTTTAAATAGTTTTTCACCTGGTCCTTCCAGCGGAATGGGGGCCGCCTCTACCTTTGCTTCCATAGGCGGGTTCCGATAGAAATACTTTCGGGAGCGCCAACTTTCATTCGCATGACATGGCCTTTTCAAATATTATTGGTCATAATCCAAAACGGTTTAAGAACCTAAATTGTTATCACAAAACTTGGTAAACCGATTAGCATTGTCGTGAAGACAAATTAACGAAATCGGAAAAGAGCCACGCCTATTTTAGTATAAGAGCTCTTAGCTAAGTATTTAGTAGAAGCATTCGAATGAGTATTTAATGCTCGGTTACATCAAAATCTTGACACCATACTTAAAGAGCCACGCCCACTTTAATATAAAAGCTGGCAGCTGAGTATTTAATGTTCGGTTACCCCAAAACCTTGACACCTGACTTAAAGGGCCACGCCTACTTTAATATAAAAGCCCTCGAATTAGTATTTAATGCTCCGTTGCACTTAAACCTGGACACCGTACTTGCTTCTATTTCAAAATTCCAATTTAGAGTTGGGGAAGCCTAAAATTGTTTGCTTACCATATAGGACAGCTGAGTATATAAATGAATTTTATGTATTTGGAACTAATGAAGACCTGGTTGGAGTGTGGATATTAGCACGAGCACCCTTGAATATAAATATATGATGTAATGCTCTAAGCCATTACATGTGCTACTATTTAGCCCACCCGATATAAATAATGGTTCATGCGAGCACATTACTCTATATTTATTTATTATATTCAACCTATATACACATTAGGGCGGGTCGATTTAAAAATCGCTCATTGCTCTGTGAGAATTGTATTCTAGGGATCAAAATAAGAAACTTTGCCGAAGGAACCATACCTCTAAAACGAATTCTGATGTCCCCCCCCCCCCCCCTTTGGGTCGAACTTTTGGGTAGGGCCAATTTCAATTCTACCTGCTGTGTCTTGTGGTGGCTTAAAAAAAACAACACAAGCAATTTTACGATCTGCAATTGTGTCACAGTGATACCTTCATTTTTTAAAACGGTTGAATAAAAAACCCACACAACTATGTTTACGGCATGCAAATGCATCACAGTGATGCCTTGGTTTTAAAAGGGGGTTGTAAAAACGCTAATTTCTAATAATTTTTTTTAATTTCTTTTCTATTACTAAGTTAAATTCATTTTTTCATTTACATATGTTCTGACTAAATAAATTTCTAAAGAGAAAAATAAACTCCAAAAAGAAAAAACATAGGCATTTCAAAGTGGGATTTTTAAAAATTTGCCCCTACGACCCAAAGGGGGGGGACATCAGAATTCGTTTTAGTGGTATGGTTCCTTCGGCAAAGTTTCTTATTTTCATCCCTAGAATATGATTTTCACAGAGCAATGGGCGATTTTTTTGCCTCCCCCAAATCGACCCGGCCTAATACACATACATACTCATGCATAATCATACAAGAATGAGCAATATTTGATTCCATAAAATTAAAATTAATGACTAAAATCGATTTGTGACCCGGTTGGGTCATTATGCTAAGCTTTCATTTAATGTTTAGTTTGATAAATAATGCTGTTAACACAAATATTTATAAAAGTGCTGAAATGTTTACATTGTTTCAATTCATTTCACACTATTCACTTGCTTATTTAAATTTTACAGTGTGGACATTTCATTTTATTATGCACATAACACATTTTCTAAACCATGGTGTTTACAAATTATTTGTATTTTCGATAAATTTAATTTGATGCTCATATTACCGTGGCAAATAATCTGCTATTTTCAGTTGTGGATATGTGCACTTAGCAAACTAATTAATTTGGTATACATCTGTACAAAACATTAACTAACTGCATATAACGGTTTTAAACGGTAACTAATTATTATATTATAAGGTAGCATTTTCCGAATATCACTTCCGTGACATGAGGCCTTACTAAAAACGATTCACCATGAATACGATTAGGCTTGGCCAGTGATAGCAGCTGTAGGAAGTGCGGGTTGGAGGAGGAAACGATCGGATAAATTCTGTGCTCGTGCCCTGCGCTTGCCAGGCTAAGACTCCAGCTATTTTGAGTGATACAGCTATCAAATCTAGAAACAGCATGTGGCTTAAGTCCTAGGAAGCTTCTGGTATTTGCCAAGAGGTCAGAGTTCTTTTATAACATAGGTCCTGGTTTTTGATAGGGTTTTCCAGTTTGGTCGCTAAAAGAAACTTCTGGTAACACTACGGACTCATTCAGTCTATATGAGGTCCTCATGGACCGGCCAGTTCAAACTAACCTAACCTAATACGAGTTTGTGAGTGAAACGCCTTTTTTACTTCCTTCGCTTTAAGGCGACCAAATCCGCTTTTAACTAAAGAGAAATAAATAGGTATGTACTTATATATTCAATTATTTTATTAAATAATAGATTGAGCTATCAATTAGTGCTTACGATTTCTTCTCGAACACAAGCGAGATTTTCGATACCCGAGAAATCGATAACTCGACTTCTCGCGAGATTCTCGTGTCTCGAGGTCCTCGTAAATCTCGCGAGCTTCTCGAATTCTTATTTAATCGCTGTATGGACAGTATTTATACACTTGTTTTTTTTTTACTTCTGATTTTATACATATAATTTGGTTCGTAAAACTTTTTTTTTCAGCGAGACATCAAGAACACGGCTTCTCGCGAGATTCTCGAAACTCGAATTACTCGTAAGGCTCGCGAGATTCTCGACTTTCAATTCAGTCGCTGCATTGCCAATATTCTATACGCTTCGGGGTTTTTTACTTGTGGTTTTGCGGACATTTTGGCTTGTGCTCTAGAAGAAATCGTAAACTCTATATAAAACAGCAATAAATCGATTAAGTTGAATGTTGAGAAACTCGCAAGCTTTACGAGCAATTCGATATTGGAGAGTCTCACGAGCCTTACGAGTAATTCGAGATTCGAGAATCTCGCGAGAAATCTCTTCTCGAACATGTTCGAGAAATCGTAAGCTCTACTCTCAATTGACGTCCGATAGAAAACAGCAAATTTTTTCAAAACGTTTGCTAATAACTTTTAAATAGTATAAAATGATAATTATCCGCCATCGGACTGTGATACTGTGATTTCTGGAATCAAAATGCGTCTTCAGGTACTCCTTCCATAATTTTGTTGTTCTTGTCAAGTAAATAACTACAATTTTTTTATACGTGGAGTCAAGTTATGGCGATTGGAAGGAACAAGATTAGTGATGAGTGATATTTCACTATCAGTGATTAACTAAATCACCGCGATTGAAAAATCGCTAATAGTCATAGATATTGCTAACCAAATTTGTCAGTGGCTGGCAATTGGGAAATCACCTCTCTCAGGCGACACTATTTGGAATTGAGGTTTTTCTAAAGGAGTTTTTTATCTGGCTGACTGTAAAAATTTAGTTGTGTTGATTTATTAACAATTCGTATTATATTTTTATCTCTCATAAATATTTTTACAATTTCTATGTCCAAATTTTAAAACCAAAGTAGAATATGTTTTTGTATATGAACACATTTTTCGCTGATTTTTGTCCATTTATATAAAGGTAGTACTTAGATTTTTTTATTTTCCTTTTATTTAAGAACTACACTATATCCTTTCTTCTGTTTGTCACAGTGTGCTTATCTCCGCGACTGCGAATATTTTGTGATTTCTTAGGACTATTTAAAGATTATTTTCTGGACGGACTCGGTACTTTTTTCAAGATCATATGTTGGCATATTGTGCCGACTGGGACGCGGTTATAGGCTAGTTTTACGCATATGTGAAAGATCAATTTAAAACCATATCAAATTAACGTCTCGTTAACACAAGATCCTGATTATGTCAGCCGATTTAAGTTCGAGCTGTGTTTTTGTTCAGTATTTAGTGCATTGCTTCCAACTATGGTTTTGTGGCAGTATACAACAGACCATAATAGCAGTTTGGAAACAGGTACAATTAATTAAGTGTCCCCTATTGTACTTTTCTGTATTTATTCATTAAAAACTCGCTCATTGTACACATACATATGTACATATAACCTATAACGAAAAATGTATATGGAAATGTCAATATAAACGCTTAATGAGCTCTTTGTAATAATGGATAGAGGCGGCCGCCGTGGTGTTATGGTAGCATGCTCCGCCTACCACACCGGGGGTCCAGAGTTCAACTCACGAGCAGAGTAACAGCAAAAATTAAGAAAAAATTTTTTTCAATTAAAAAGTGAAAACTCATCTGCCTTGCAGATGCCGTTCGGAGTCCACGTAAAAACATGAGGGTCTTGTCCCGCCAATTTATAGGAAAATTTAAGAGAAGCACGTCGCAAAATGGAAGATAAGCTCGGCCTAAAATAACTTCGGAGGTTATCGCGCCTTGCATTTATTTATTTAAATGTACCGAGTGCAAACAAACAAGATTTTTTATTGTAAAGCTAAATTAATTTTTGTTACTTAGAATTCCTAAAATTCTGTCTGAAAAGTGTTTGCTTACTTTTTAATCACATGACTCAATTAGGTATAAATAGCGCCCACAAAATAAAGCTCTGTGTACTTTATACTTAAAAAGTGGTGCAAAAGTGCTTAAACTAAGATGAATTCAAGCATTCATTTTGCCATCCTGTGTGTCGTTCTTAGCTGTCTGGTGTCCTATATGAATGAGGAATTTCGCATTATAAATAGTAAAACTATAAGAATAGAGCTGAGTCCATATTCGGTGTCAATATTTCATCGTTCCCAGTATCGTTGCGTTGGCTCCTTAGTCACTATGAAATCGGTGGTTATAGCTGCGCATTGCGTAATCAACGTAGCATGGAACACTGTAACCACCGATTTCATAGTGACTAAGGAGCCAACGCAGCGATACTGAGAACGATGAAATATTAACAACGAATATGGACTCTGTTCTATTCTTATAGTTTCGCCATTTATAATGCGCAATTGCGCATTCGTATAGGACACAAGACAGCTAAGAACGACACACTGGATGGCAAAATGAATGCTTGAATTCATTTTAGTTTAAGCACTTTTGCACTAATGTTTAAGTATAAAGTACTACGTGATAAATTTTGTGGGCGCTATTTATACTTAATTTAGTCGTGTGATTAAAAAGCAAGCAAACACTTTTCAGTCAGACTTTCAAGAATTCTAAGTAACAAAAATAAATTTGTTTATAAAATAAAAAATCTTGTTTGTTTGCACTCGGTACATTTTAAATAAACAAATGCAAAGCGCGATAACCTCCGAAGAGATTTTAGGCCTAGCTTATCTTCCAATTTGCGTCGTGCTTCTCTTAATTTTTCCTATAAATTGGCGGGACAAGACCCTCATGTTTTTACGTCGACTCCGAGCGGCATGTGCAAGGCAGATGAGTTTTCACTTTCTAATTGAAAAAAACTTTTTTCTTAATTGTTGATGTTACTCTGCTCGGAAGTTGAACCCAGAGCCCTCGGTGTGGTAGGCGGAGCATGCTGACATAACACCACGGCGGTCGCCTCTATCCATTATAACAATGAGCTCATTAAGCGTTTATATTGACATTTCCATATACATTTTTCGTTATAGGTTATATGTACATATGTATGTGTACCATGAGCGAGTTTTTAATGAATAAATACAGAAAGGTACAATAGGGTACACTTAATTTGTTGTATCTGTTTCCAAACTGCTATTATGGTCTGTTGTATTCTGCCACAAAACCATAGTTGGAAGCAGTGCACTAAATACTGAGCAAAAACACAGCTCGAACTTAAATGGGCTGACATAATCAGGATCTTGTGTTAACGAAACGTTAATTTGATATGGTTTTAAATTGATCTTTCACATATGCGTAAAACTAGCCTATAACCGCGTCCTACTCAGCACGATATGCCAAGATATGATCTTGAAAAAAGTACCGCGACCATTCAGAAAATAATATTTAAATAGTCCTAAGAAATCGCAAAATAATCACAGTCGCGTAGATAAGCACACTGTGACAAACAGAAGGAAGCATATAGTGCAGTTCTAAAATAAAAGGAAAATAAAACAAGTAAAAGTGTTTAAGTTCGGGTGTAACCGAGCATTATATACTCAGCGTAAGCTTCAATTGTACATTTCATTTCAGATAAATTACTTTTCTACATAACACGTAGCACCGCCCATTTAAAAAAAAAATGTCTCCCCATTACCTTTTACAATAAAACTTGATAAGTGAAATATCATTGATTCAATACTATTTTTTGCCAAGTTATAACTTATTATTCTAGTCTACGACCCCTTTAAACTGGTTTTATATCTAAGTTGCTGTGGTCTTTAACAGATCCCGTCCATTTTTAGTAGAAATATTTCCTGTTATCCTGAAAATCTGTGTACACACTTTCATTACGATATGTTAATTTTTCTTAGAGTTATGGTTCCCGAAACATAGAAAATTGCTTAGTCATAAAAGGGGCGGCTCAACACCCGTTTTCAAAAATTTTAGTGTTTTCCAATTTAGTGTTCTAATTCAATTTAGAAAGTAAAATTCTATTAACACAAAGCTCTTTTTCGCTAAGATATAGCTTACTATTTTCGTCCACGACCCATTTAAAACTCTTTCATATAAAAGTGGGTGTGGTCTTTAAACGATCTCGTCCATTTTTCCTAGAAATATTTCCTGCTATAAGGAAAATCTTTGTACCTAATTTTATTACGATCCGTTAATTTTTCTTCGTGTTATGGGTCCCGAAACATAGAAAATTGCTTGGTCATAAAAGGGCGGTGCCACGCCCATTTTTTTAAATTTGAAGTTTTTCCTATTTATTGTTATAAATGCACTTGGGAAATGAAATACCATTGATATAAAGCTCTTATTTGCAAAGATATAGCTTATTTTATTTGTCCGCGACCCTTTTAAAAATCTTTTATATAAAAGTGGGCGTGGTCATTAACCGATTTCGTTAATTTTCGTTCAATGCATTCCTTATAATAAATGCTACCTCTCTAATTCATCACAAATGTGGGATGCCACGCTCGTTGTAAAAAATGTTTCCAGATTTTTATCAAGAGTCTCAAAATCAGTCCACATGTCAAATTTCAACATTCTAGGTGTATTATTTACTAAATTATCAGGTTTTTTGTGTTTCCCAAAATTTTATATATATATAAAGTGGGCGTTGTTATCATCCGATTTCGCTCATTTTCAATACCACTCTATACTGTGTCCAGGTAAGCTAGTGTACCAAATTTGGTGAAGATATCTCAATATTCCCTCAACTTATCGTGCTAACGGACGGACGGACATGGCTCAATCAATTTTTTTTCGATACTGATGATTTTGATATATGGAAGTCTATATCTATCTATCTATTCCTTTATACCTGTACAACCAAGCGTTATCCAATCAAAGTTAATATACTCTGTGAGCTCTGCTCAACTGAGTATAATAAGGCATTAATGTAGTATTTTTTATGATTCTGAAAAAATCAGTGCTGAAGATAAGTCAAGAAGCAACACTTAAATTTATGAGGGCGAGTTTTGTCAAATTTAACTCCTTTTTGTAATATTTACTTCTCCTGTTTTATTACGTCATGGTTTCTCATTGATTTTTGACATTTTTTTTTTTTGTAGGTTGGTTTGGATTTTCCTTTATTAACAGTATGAAATTTTTTTTTGTTTATGTGGAAGAAAATTTGAAACACCCTTCGTAAACAAAATTTTCAAAAATTAATGAGAAACTTATAGCTTGTAGTTTTTTAGACTAAAATTGAGGGAGCTGCAAAGTTGCATCAACAAATTCAGGAACCTCCAAATAAAAAGATCGAAATTTTCTAGAATTTTTCCGATTTTTTTTTCGGAAAGGTATCAGAGATTGTTTTTTTTTATTTAGTTTCAGTTGCAATGGAAGTTTTTTCGTCAAATATCGAAAACAAAAATATATAAGCTAATCGACGAAATTTGATTAGCAAAACCTGCAATGCTATTTTTCGGTACACTGCTGTATGTATTTACTTACAAAGTACTCTCGCAAATGTATTAACGAAATCTTAAGTCTACATTAGAGTTGTCACGAATATTCGGCAACTATTCGGTATTCGGCCTATTCGGCCACTTTTTTGCTATTCGGTATTCGGCCGAATAATACGTATCACCGAATACGTACCGAATATCAAATCTTGTAAAAAAGACACGTTATATTACTCAACATTATGTATTTATTTCCAAATTACAATACTTTAGTATTTAAAATTCATCAGTGGTAAGTTATGATGGATAGAAACAAGCTTTTCAGCATTTTTGGGTAGCAAACGATTACGCTTTTCATCGCAAATGTTACCAGCCTCAGAAAATAACCTCTCACTATACACGCTACTTCCAGGAGAAGAAAGATAAACTTTAGCAAATTTCGAAAGGTTTCGGTATTGTTTTTCGTTTACTAACCACCACTTGTAAGGATCGGCCTTCCGATCTAGGCGAATAAAAATCCAACTCGTTTGCGACAGCATTCTTCTCCACGTCCTCCTCATCATTATCATTTCGCATATTATCTGTAGCGACTTCCTCAAAGCAGTTCCAATAACTGTCGTGTATTTCAGTAGTCCTATCATTTTCATTCAAGTTTCTTTTCTTATGAACTGGAGAAGAATCGTCATCGGTACTACTAGATTCATCACAACTAAGATTCATCATAACTAACTCGCCCCACAAGCATGTATTTCGTGCCGAATATTCGGCGGCCTAATATTCGGCGTTTCGGCCGACAGCGTTGCCGAATATTCGGTATTCGGCCAATTCACTATTCGTGGCATCTCTAGTATACATACGGCTCACGCTGGAAAATACGTTCAGTATGATTTTTGCTTGAGGCGTTGCGTAAGGATGTAACTTCTTGCTAATTTTCAAGCTTGAATTTGAAATTTTTATTTCACTCTAAAACCACTCTTATCGCTGTTTTGTTTCATGTATTTAATGCGTGTCGGTCGTCATTCAGAATGTCAGAAGTATGCATGAAAATTAAATTAGACTCAAATTGTAATTAACGTTTTAACATCAATTTGTCAACATACTTTTAGGCGTTTAATGAGTGAGGTTAAAAGTGAAATGTTGCAGCAGTCGAAAATTTATATTAACCAACACATGTGCTCTTGTATGTGGTTATCAATACACTTGTTAGTATTAGGTTAGGTTGAACTGGCCGTTCAATAAAGACTTCACATAGACTGAATGTGTCCATAGTATTACCAGAATTTGTTTGACGAACAAACGTAGGAACCCCAATCTAGTGCCAGGAGTTATGTTATAGAATAACTCCGTCCACTTGGCAAAACTTAGATGTTTTCTAGGACCTAGCGAAATTGCTTCCCCGAGACCTAGAAACTCTACCGCCCATAATAGCTGAAATCTTGACCTGGTGAGCACAAGACACGAGCACAGAATGTGCTCAACCGTTTCTTCCTACAGATCGCACTTCCTACACCTACTGTTACTGAGGAGACCTAACTTATAAGCATGTGACACCAAAAGTCAGTGTGCAATTAGTACGGTCAACGTGAACCTTAAGTCTACTCTCTTTAGAGATATTTTGCGCTATTTTTCACGCCTTTCCTGCTTGATGGATCATATGCAACACCTGTCTCCTTTTGATTTCTCCCAAACGGAATGGGATGTCTGTCGTCGATTTAACGAGTGCTGCACCCTCCTTTGCCATCTCATCGGCCTTTTTGTTGCTTTCTATCCATTTATGACCGGGAACCCAGTACATATGTATAGTCCGTCCTAAGCGAAATGTTTCTAATACTTCTTTGCATTCCATGACACTTCTTGATGAAGTACTGTATGAGATTATTGCCTTAATCGCCGCCTGACTATCAATAATATATTGACGCGACTACAGCACGTTTCATTCAGAATTTCTGTTGCTTTCTTCGCGGCCATAATTGCCGCCTGAAAGAAGTTGCAGTAATCTGGTAGCCTGTTGTAGGATCTACTTATATCTGGATCGGGCAAGTGAACAGCAGACCCGACCCCTTCCGTTAATTTGGAACCATCGGTATATATGTATATAGTATGTTCTGCCATTTTCACATCCTTGCGCCAACCTTCCGGCTCTATTGTGGCCCCCAGATTTCTTTCGAAGATCAGGCGCGAGACCATAGAGTCCTTTCGCCGTATATTTAATGATGCTATGCTGCTGTGGCCATATGGCCTGCACTTATGCTTCCCCGAGACCTTAAGATTTGCACTTTACATTTGATCATTATGTCTACAAATGCGATGTGCGCACGCAATGCTGCTGTCGGCGCTAGCTTTCAGAGCTCCCGCCCCAACTGCCGTAAATACCCAATGTGAGAATTTGGGCTATAGCCCTTACATGCAATATAGTGTCCTATTGCATGCATACAGTGCCACGGAGACTTTATTTGCTCTCTCTTCCACATGGAGTTTCCACGACAACTTACTATCTAAGTAGTACAGCTGTCAGATATTTTGTGCTGTACTTTTCTTGTATTCAAACTTAGGCTTAGCCAAATAAGGGACCTTTATTTGCTGGTAAACAATACTAGATCGCTTTTTTCTGCATTGGCGTTTAACTCGACTTCAGATGGCCAGTCAAGTATATTCCGAAGCACCTGATCCATCAGAGAGGTGATTTTTGGCAGAAATCTGCCGCTAATGATGACTAAAACGGAATCTGTATACGCCGTGAGTTTTACTGGTTCTCTATCGAGTCGCCTAAGCAATTGATTGATGCTCAGTGTCCACAGCATTAGCTATAATACACCACATTACGGCGTTACTCTGTTTACAGATTTTGGGGTCTCGCATAGACCCCATTGCGATGTGATCATTCGACAGCTTAATATGGAACGGATTTTTTAAGGCTCGATGAGCTTCAATGGAGTTGAGACTTTCAATGATTGTTTGTATCGAGACATTGTTGAAAACTGCGGCAATATCCAGAAAAACACTTAGGCCAAATTCATTTTTTCCATACCAATTCTTTTTTTTTATACTCAGCTGAGCAGAGCTCGCAGAGTATATTAATTTTGTTCGCATAACGGTACCCCGTAATGGCATAAGCTAATCGAAATAGGTATAGACTTCTATATATCAAAATTATCTGGGGGAAAAAAGAAATTAATTTAGCCATGTCCGTCCGTCTGTCCGTAAACACGGTAACTTGAGTAAATTTTGAGGTATCTTAATGAAATTTGGAATGTAAGCTCCTGGGCACCCATCTCAGCTCGCCATTTAAAATGAACGAAATCGGACTATAACTACGCCCACTTCTTCGATATCGAAAATTTCGAACGCCCGAAAAAGTGCGATAATTCATTACCAAAGACGTATAAAGCGATGAAACTTGGTAGGTGCGTTGATCTTATGATGCAAAATAGAAAATTAGTAAATATTTGGACAATGGGCGTGGTACCGCCCACTTTTAAAAGAAGGGAATTTAAAAGTTTTGCAAGCTATAATTGGGCAGCTGAGTATGTAATGTTCGTATACACCCGAACTTAAGCCTTCCTTACTTGTTTTTATACTCAGTTGAGCAGAGCTCACAGATTATATTAAGTTTGATTGGATAACGGTTGGTTGTACATATATAAAGGAATCGAGATTGATATAGACTTCCATATATCAAAATAATCAGGATCGAAAAAAAAATTGATTGAGCCATGTCCGTCCGTCCGTCCGTCCGTTAACACGATAACTTGAGTAAATTTTGAGGTATCTTGATGAAATTTGGTATGTAGGTTCCTGAGCACATATCTGAGATCGCTATTTAAAATGAACGATATCGAACCACGTCCACTTTTTCGATATCGAAAATTTCGAAAAACCGAAAAAGTGCGATAATTCATTACAAAAGACAGCTAAATCGACGAAACTTGGTAGATAAGTTGAACTTATGACGCAGAATAGAAAATTAGTAAAACTTTGGACAATGGGCGTGGCATCGCCCACTTTTAAAAGAAGGTAATTTAAAAGTTTTGCAAGCTGTAATTTGGCAGTCGTTGAAGATATCATGATGAAATTTGGCAGGAACGTTACTCATATTACTATATTTGCGCTTAATAAAAATTAGCAAAATCGGAGAAGGACCACGCCCACTTTTAAAAAAAAAATTTTTTTTAAGTAAAATTTTTACAAAAAATTTAATATCTTTACAGTATATAAGTAAATTATGTCAACATTCAACTCCACTAATGATATGGTGCAACAAAATACAAAAATTAAAGAAAATTTCAAAATGGGCTTGGCTCCGCCCTTTTTCATTTAATTTGTCTAGGATACTTTTAACGCCATAAGTTGAATAAAAATTAACCAATCCTTTTGAAATTTGGTAGGGACATAGATTTTATGACGCTAACTGTTTCCTGTGAAAATGGGCGAAATCGGTTGATGCCACGCCCAGTTTTTATACACAGTCGTTCGCCTGTCCTTCAGCATGGGCGCTAACACGATAACTTGAGCAAAATTCGACATATCTTTAATGAACTTAGTTCACGTGCTTACTTGAACTCACTTTATCTTGGTATGAAAAATTAACGAAATCCGACTATGACCACGCCCACTTTTTCGATATCGAAAATTACGAAAAATGAAAAAACTGCCATAATTATATACCAAATACAAAAAAAGGGATGAAACATGGTAAGGTAATTGGATTATTTTATTGACGCGAAATATAACTTTAGAAAAAACTTTATAAAATGGTTGTGACACCTACCATATTAAGTAGAAGAAAATGAAAAAGTTCTACAGGGCAAAATAAAAAACCCTTAAAATCTTGGCAGGTATTACATATATAAATAAATTAGCGGTATCCAACAGATGATGTTCTGGGTCACCCTGGTCCACATTTTGGTCGATATCTGGAAAACGCCTTCACACCACTCCCTTTTAAAACTCTCATTAATACCTTTAATTTGATACCCATATCGTATAAACTCATTCTAGAGTCGCCGCTGGTCCACCTTTATGGCGATATATCGAAAAGGCGTCCACCTATAGAACTAAGCCCCACGCCCTTTTAAAATACTCATTAACACCTTTGATTTGATACCCATATCGTACAAACATATTCTAAAGTCACCCCTGGTCCACCTTTATGGCGATATCTCGAAAAGGCGAACACCTATAGAACGAAGGCCCACTCCCTTTTAAAAATACTCATTAGCACCTTTCATTTGATACCCATATCGTACAAACAAAATCTAGAGTCCCCCTGGTCCACCTTTATTGCGATACCTCGAAAAGGCGTCCACCTATGGAACTAAGGATTACTCCCTTTTAAGACACTCATTAACACCTTTATTTTGATACTCATATTGTACAAACAAATTCTAGGGCCACCCTTGCTCCACCTTTATGGCGATATTTCGAAACGGCATCCACCTATATAACTAAGGCCCACTCCCTTTTAAAATACTCATTAACACCATTCGTTTGATACCCATATTGTACACACAAATTCTAGGGTCACCCCTGGTCCACCTTTATGGCGATATCTCGAAAATACGACCACCTATACAACAACCACCACTCCCTTTTAAAACTCTCATCAACACCTTTCGTTTGATGCCCATATTGTGCAAACAAATTCTAGGGTCACCCCTGGTCCACCTTTATGGCGATATCTCGAAACGGCGTCCACCTATGGAACTAAGGATTACTCCCTTTTAAAATACTCATTAACACCTTTGATTTGATACCCATATCGTACAAACATATTCTAAAGTCACCCCTGGTCCACCTTTATGGCGATATCTCGAAAAGGCGAACACCTATAGAACGAAGGCCCACTCCCTTTTAAAAATACTCATTAGCACCTTTCATTTGATACCCATATCGTACAAACAAAATCTAGAGTCCCCCTGGTCCACCTTTATTGCGATACCTCGAAAAGGCGTCCACCTATGGAACTAAGGATTACTCCCTTTTAAGACACTCATTAACACCTTTATTTTGATACTCATATTGTACAAACAAATTCTAGGGCCACCCTTGCTCCACCTTTATGGCGATATTTCGAAACGGCATCCACCTATAGAACTAAGGCCCACTCCCTTTTAAAATACTCATTAACACCATTCGTTTAATACCCATATCGTACAAACGCATTCTAGAGTCACCCCTGGCCCACCTTTATGGCGATATCTCGAAAAGGCGACCACCTATACAACAACCACCACTCCCTTTCAAAACCCTCATTAATACCTTTATTATGATCCTCGTATTGTACAAACAAATTCTAGGGCCACCCTTGCTCCACCTTTATGGCGATATTTCGAAACGGCATCCACCTATTGAACTAAGCCCCACGCCCTTTTAAAATACTCATTAACACCTTTCATTTGATACCCATATCGTACAAACATATTCTAAAGTCACCCCTGGTCCACCTTTGTGGCGATATCTTGAAACGGCGTCCACCTATGGAACTAAGGATTACTCCCTTTTAAAATACTCATTAACACCTTTAATTTGATACCCATATCGTACAAACGCATTCTAGAGTCAACCCTGATCCACCTTTATGGCTATATCCCTAAATGGCGTCCACCTATAGAACTATGGCCCACTCCCTCATAAAATACTCTTTAATGCCTTTCATTTGATACACATGTCATACAAACACATTCCAGGGTTACCCTCGGTTCATTTTCCTACATGGTTATTTTCCCTTATGTTGCCACCATAGCTCTCAACTGAGTATGTAATGTTCGGTTACACCCGAAGTTTACCTTCCTTACTTGTTTTTTTTTTAATTTTCCTTCCTCAGTATGTAAGTATATTGAGGTGTGATATATTTAAAATATATTGGCATTGAAAATTAATAGCGGAATCCTCGACAAACATATTTACACCCGACTTAAGGAAGTAAATTTGTTGTTTATTACTTCCCTCTTTCCGAATCAGCCACAACCACAAACAATTTCTTTCAATTGACTTAAATGTTAATAAATGTCATGAAAATACACAACACTTAATTTCGGCTTTGTCGAACATTTTCGCTCCATTACAAATGTCCTCCCACAAATAAAATATATTTTTAATTTCCAGAGAAGAAAGCATCGAAAGCCTCGAATTGTCAGTGGAAGACTTCAGCCTGCACTAAAACACCTACTGTCTAAG
This sequence comes from Eurosta solidaginis, assembly GCF_040869045.1. NCBI lineage: Eukaryota > Metazoa > Arthropoda > Insecta > Diptera > Tephritidae > Eurosta > Eurosta solidaginis. The sequence continues at coordinate 71,655,747 of NC_090319.1, forward strand.
TAAAATCACCCCACAAATCAAATATGAATGTGTATATGTTTTTCTTTGCACATAAAACAGGACATTTAATAACGGAGTTCTGGGAATGCCAAGTACTTTTCCCTGTCTCAAAATCCTACAGTAAACCCTTATGAGGAAATCTTTTTAGATAGGCCTATGTAAGTCCAATCATTTCCGCAGGGCTCCTGCCAACCGTTACCGGTTAGAAAGATATTGCTACCATGTAAGTGGTGGTGCCCGCCCAGCGCTTGCTGAGTTGCCTCGAGGTCCATTCATGCAGGAGCAGACCACAGATGGTCACCGGAATCTCCAAAACCCTACAGATATCTTTATCCGATTCAGTTGTATCGATTCGGGCTAAGAGATCCGCTTGACAGCTGACGGGATATCACCATGGCCCGAGATCGAAATAATATTAACCATTAAATAGTGACATGCAATCGCAAGCAACGTCAGGCACTCGCAGGCCAGGTTCGATCGCACTATAATTCAACTCAAGGCCTTGATAGCCGCTTGCTTGGCTAAGCGAGTAGATGTTAAATTTCATAACCGTAGTTGTATTGGAAGGCATTTCATCCACCGCATCCTTGATTGTGGCAACTTCCGCTTCGAAGATGCTGCATTTATCAGTCAACTTAAACTTGCCGCTTACATTTAGCTCTTGACAAAAGACTCACTCCCACCAACATTTCCGTCCAACCTAGACCCAGCTGTGTCAAGATAACTGGTCCCTTATTCAGATGAGTCCCTCCCACCATTCCTCCCTCGGGGGAATTCCTAGTGTAAAGGGTCCACAGAAAGCAGTTATTGGCACACAATAGTCCATTCTGTCACGGATAAAGTCAACCCTGGTAGGAAGGCTAAAGTGCCCGAAGTCAGAAAGCCCGTAGTCCATGTCACGAAGCGAGACCAAAGACCGGGCCGTGGCCGCTTTTCCCGCAATATATACTGGACGTATGTTTAGAATGAGATTCTCTTTCAAGGTTGTTATTAGAGCGCCGCTGATACCAACGAGCGTTGTCCGTATACTGACACTAATATTTTGTTGGTGCTCGCCGTGTCCAGCGCATTCCACAAGACCAGCACGCCGTGGCACAGTCTTTTTTTGTCTTCCACCTCATAGTCCCTCTGCAGCAAATCAGAAATTACCAACTGCACCTCCCGTTCCAAAAACGTGCATCTTATATATCCTTTTAAAAAGGACCAGTTTCGGTTTTTTCGGGTTGGCCGCCAGTCCACATGATTCAGCCCACTTAACCACAGCGTCCAAGTAGCAATGCAAAAGATCGTGCAGAGTGCTCAGAAATTTGCCACCGACTAGGATAGCCAGGTCATCTGCGTAGGCAATCACCCAACAGCCATTGGCTTCCAGCTCTACAAGAAGCTCGTTGTCTACCCCAGCCCAGAACAGTGCAGATAGAACACCCCTCATTTGCGTGCGTCTGCACATCTTGCTCTCGATTATGATAGTTCTGCTCTAGAGAAGTTTGTTAATGAATTCAATCAGAGCCCACTTGACTCCTTTCGATGACCCCAGGTAAAATATTATTAAACCCACCCTCGATGTCTAGGGAGGCCCTTAGAGCAAGCCTTTTGAGTTCTAGGTACACCTTCATTTGCTATAAAATCAAAAGGAGGGCCATTTCTTTGATCTGGTTCTACAAAAGGCATGCTGCGAAATCGACAGTAATCCCCAAGGAATCCTTTCCCATAGGTGCTGATCAATCAAGCGCTCAAGCGTTTTCAGAAGTAACGTAGAGATACTATTTGCGTTGGCACATGAGAGCTTCTGTCGGCCTACTGACTTCAGAAATTTGGAATTTTTTTTAAAAAGGATTTCGGGATTAACTGTCCTAACATAAATCAAAAGCGAACTTTGTGCCTCAAACACCTGCTGTTTCTTCTTTTTTGATTTTATTGTGTTTAGTTCTCATGTCAAATTTAGTGTCAACAAAACATAATTTATGTACCTACTAAAATTAGGATTCAGCACAACCAAATAAATTGTTTTCTTCCGTTATATATGCACATATGTACATTAGACTGGGTTGGTCCCCATACAAAAAAAAGGTTGTTAATGTCCGCCCCTAAATTTGAAGATTATGTTCGAGGCTTTCGGAAAATTTTTTTTTAATTTTTTTTTGATCCTTCGAAATACAGCCAAAAAGGTTTTTTCGTTTTAACTTGGTTATTTGACGTCCGATTTTTAAAATTGATATGCCATTATTTTGGCCTTGAGAAGCTTCACATTTTCGCTAAATGTCCTTTTAAGCTATGAAGTCGTTTTCACATGATTAGGTCAGCTAACAAAATTTTACCCCCCTAATGTATGTTTTTTTTCTTACCAAACGAAAGTACTTGAAAATTCAAGAAAATGTTGCTTTGAAACCATATTACTAAAATAATAAAGAAAGAAGTTATAGCATTTTCAATATTTATTGCAACTGTTATTTTACCTGATTCTTGTTATACTTAGACCTAAAACTCATGATATTTTTGGAGGAAAAATTGCAGGGTTTGCATTGAAAAGTTAATAAAGATATGCCAAATATCAGGAATAGGGAAGTCAAAGTAAATAAGTGAGTCAAACCTGTAGTTTCGTATTTATAATAATAACGCTATGCGGCAAAATCAACTTTTTTTTTGGGTATTGGACAAACCAACTTTTTTGTAGAGATTGGGGCTTAAGTAAACAAAGTACTATCTCCGTTTTTCGAACTTAGCCTCCAAAAAATAGATATTTATTTATTTATTTATTTATTTAAAATACACATATAAGACATAGTCTTTTACAGTGCCATATTTGCTATTATTCTTATTACTAGTACAAAGTAAGTTTAAAAGCTAGAAACAAAAATAGAAGTAACATTCAAACCATACAGCATATGTTCCATGGAGGTAAGTAAAAAAGAAAAAGAAAAAGTAAAATACAAAAGAATGTTCAAGAACAAAGGGTGCGATGTACAGCTAATTTGAAGCACTTAGGATTTGATTCTAATTTTACTTTATTAGGCAAAGCATTCCACAACTGCACAGCCCTAACGAAAAACATTCTCGATGTTACTGAATACTTAAAATGCGGTACAATTAGATTGCAAGTACGGGATGATTGTGCGAAAGTAAGTTTTACAAAAAGGCATTCCGGCGTACGAGAAAAGATAATCTTATGTATAAATATTAGTAAACGACGGTCAAAGAATGCTGATAAACTGCATTCAAGAATAGTTTTTGAGAAGTTCGAAATATGATCATATTTCCGTTTAAGATAGATATATCTGGCACAATTATTAATCAGTAGTTGATATTTGTTCATGGAAGCTTTATCCAGGCAACCATATATCAATTCATGGTAAGATATTATTGGTATTAATAGACTTTTGACAAGTTTAAGTTTTATATCTTCTCGAATAAAATAAGCCGTTTTCCATAAATGCCTTAACATATAATATAACCTACTAATTGAGGAATTCACATGATCAACACAAGTTAGGTGCTTATTTAAGATAAATCCAAGAGTTTTGACATTCTTCTCATATTTCACAACACTTCCATTTATAACTAGCGGAGAAATGCCATTCAGATTGTAGGAAAAATGTGAAATAGCGATCGCCTGTGTTTTGGATGCATTAAGGTGTAGCTTGTTCTTTTTAGACCATTGAAATATAGCTTCTAAATCTTCATTTAATCGGCAAACTAAATCCTCTATTAAGCCAAGAGGGGCAGAAAGGTATATCTGAGCATCATCCGCGTAGAGGTGAATGGATACTTTACGACAGCATTTTTCTATGTCATTAATGTACAAACTAAATAAAATTGGACCAAGAATAGAACCCTGTGGAACCCCAGATTTTACTGGTAATAACCTGGATCCACGATCCCCACATATTACCCGTTGGTACCTGTTTGTCAAATAGCTCTCAAGCAGCTTCACAGCATCGCTACTGAATCCAAAATATTTTTTTTAGCTTATGCAGGAGAATTCTGTGGCAGACCGTGTCGAATGCCTTAGAGAAGTCCAATAACGTAAGAATTGTGAGTTCGCCATTGTCAAATTTTGGTCGTATGTCTTCTAAAACCTTGAGCATAGCGGTTGAGCAACTATGTCCAATGCGATAACCTGATTGATTTTCCGAAAGCAAATTTTCTTCAGTCAGATATTTCCTAATCTGGTTCGATAAGAGCTTTTCCAAAACTTTTGATAAGCAGGGAAGAATACATATTGGCCGAAAATCACATGGTTGGGAAGCATTAACCTTTTTTGGAATAGGTATAATATTAGCCACCTTCCAAGCATCAGGAAAACTTAGAGATGTTAAAGCAAAATTTAAAATATGCGTTAATGGCGCAATCACATATGGTAATATAAGTTTAATAAATCTTAGACTTATTTTATCTTCCCCTGTTGCATTTGATTTTATTGAAAATATGGATTGTATTGTTTCAGATTCAGTAATATTAGAAAAGTTAAATTTACTGCACCAATCAAGCAAAGAATCGTCGCTGGAAATATTTGACTCACTCTCATTCGGTAACTTGGTAGCAAAGAAATCACTCATTACATCAGCCTCAATCGAGCATTCCGATTTTAAATCATTCTTAATACCAAGTTGTTTTAGATTATTCCAGAGAATCTTTGGTGGTAGACATACATCAAGTTTGCTTCGGAAATAACCCCTTTTGGCATCCCTAGTAATTTTCGTAGCTCTGTTTCGCAATATCTTATAAGCCTGCCAGTTTTCTTCACAAGGAGATTTCCTCCAAAGTGAATAGCTTTTATTTCTTGCTTTTATTGCCTGAAGTACATCTCGACTGAACCATGGTTGCTTATTTTTGTTCACTCTAATTTTCTTAAGTGGGACATATTTATCAAATAGGTAGTTAACCAAATTGGAAAAATTTTCAACTTTTTTATTTATGTCTGCTTCAAACCAACTGTCATTCCAAGGAAGTGAAGATGCTTCAGCAGCTAAAGCTCTGATATCGGCTTACGAAGTTTGAAGTTCGAAATTCTACATTTCGAAATTTTTATTTATTTTTTTGTTAACGCGTTCAGCAAATTGAACAAGTAAAAATGTGGGCGTGGTCCGCCCTTTCCCTTATTAGAAGGGCTGGATTCGTTTTTTGAGAAATTTAGTATAACAGCTGTTATACGAGGTGAAATTTCGAACTCTGACTCCTGAACACAGTCAGACTCTGACTTCTGACTTTTCACCTCGTATAACAGCTGTTATACTAAATTTCTCAAAAAAAGAATCCAGCCCTTCTAATAAGGGAAAAGGGCGGACCACGCCCACATTTTTACTTGTTCAATTTGCTGAACGTGTTAACAAAAAAATAAAATAAAATTTCGAAATGTAGAATTTCGAACTTCAAACTTCGTAAGCCGAAATTTTGTTAGCTGACCTAATCATGTGAAAACGACTTCATTGCTTAAAAGGACATTAAGCGGAAATATGAAGCTTCTCAAGGCCAAAATAATGACATATGAATTTTAAAAATCGGACGTCAAATAAACAAGTTACAACGAAAAAACCTGTTTGGCTGTATTTCGAAGGATCAAAAAAAATTTAAAAAATTTTTTCCGAAACCCTCTCAACATAATCTTCAAATTTAGGAGCGGACATTTGCAACTTTTTTTTCGACCCAGTCTGATGTACATAAATTTGTTGATTCAACAAATTTTCCCTTCGTTAATATTTGTATTGAAATAATTTTCTTCACTACTCTTAAAGTCATAAAACACAAATAAATTGTACACGAAGTCAAACAGAGATTTGGGGAAATAAATAAAATGAGTTTATTTCGAAATCATACATACACTTACACATGTGTTAGTACTTGAAAGCTTAATAAACAAGTACATATGTAGTTTAAGAGCTTACAAAATTGTATAATATTTTAGGACAAGCAATACTCAGAAGCCAACTGAAGGTAAGTGGGTCGCATGGAGTGCGGTAACAATATTACGTAGGTTAGTACTCATCAAATTTAATAAATTTATAAATTTTCTTGACAAATACAAAATAACGCAGTACGCTGGGGGGTTTTGCAGGTTGCGTGTTTTTTTCGAGTTCCTTTTTTATATTTTTTTTAGAAAAAAGAATATGGGAAGCAAAGCACCTGCTGCACGTAAAAAGTAGAGACTTATTTCTATTTTTTTTTTTTTTTTTTTGTTTATTCAGGTTATTATTATTTTTATACCCAGCTGTACTTGTACACAGGGTATCATAACTTTGTTTGGATAACGGTTGGTTGTACAGGTATAAAGGAATCGAGATAGATATAGAATTCAATGTATCAAAATCATCGGTATCGGAAAAAAAATGATTAAGCTATGTCTGTCCGTCCGCGAACACGATAACTTGAGCAAGTATTGAGATAACTTCACTAAGCTCTGTGTACGGGCTTATCTGGACCCAGAATAGATTGGTATTAAAAATAAGCTAAATCGAAATGATAATCACGCCCACTTTTTCTATATCGAAAATTTTGAAAAATGGAAAAATGCGATAATTCAACGTGGCACCACGACCATTTAAAAGAAGAAAATTTCGAAGTTTTAAAAAGCCGTAAATCAAAAGCCGTTAAAGATTTATGGGGAAATCCGCCAAACTTTGGTTTTTTTAGAGAAAAAAGATTTTTTTTGGAACATGATATCACGCAAATACCTTTTTGTTACGAACATTGAGGGGTAAATTGGAGCTATAGTGCATCGCCGTTACTCGTCTTACATAATGCCTCAAAAAGATAAGATCGAGCAAAATATATATAACTTGAGGTCACAATGTTAAATATACATTTATTTCAACACTTCTGTACCGATTATATCGAAATTTTAACAAATATGGAGATATATGCAGCTGTTAGCTATGTAAAATTTTGTTGATACCCGAAACCCGGTTTAAAGATATCGGCAAAAATATGAAACCGGGTAACCGTCAAATATTTCATACCCGTTTGTTAATTTTTTCTCTACACCACAGTGGTATACCATCAATTGCCTCACCTTGGAATATTCACACAAGGAAAGTTATTGATGTTTGTACATGGGGCAAATATACTAAATTTTCGACAAAAATTGGCAATCGTCAAAAAGGGCAGATTTTTTTTTTTTAAGTTTTGTACACAATTTGTGTTTCTTTCCATTTACTTTTAAATAAAACCTGGTTTAAAAAAAAAATAAAAATTTTTTCTACACGTTTTGACGATTGCCAATTGTCGAAAATTTCGTATATTTGCCCCATGTACAAACATCAATAACTTTCCTTGCGTGAATATTCCAATATGAGGCAATTGATGGTATACCACTGTGGTGTAGAGAAAAAATTAACAAACGGGTATGAAGTGATAAAAGTAAATTGTAGCTGTGCCCACAAAAAACATGCTCCTGAAATAAATTTACGCAACCAAGTGCTTCTACTTTTCTGCCTCTACCTTCAAAACTGAAAGGGGCACATCGAATTTGAAGCCCCAGGTGTTTTTAGTCCTAGGCTATTTTCGTGCATAATCCTACTCTCAGTACTCAGTTGCCTCAAAAAGCTATAAGCAAAAAACTGTCAATATTGAAAATGACAAAAAAAAAAAGTATCGCTACTTTGATTGATGATAGTTTTGAGTATTGGAGGGGCACATTAATTTTGCTCATTCCTTTAGAATCTCCGTCTGAAAAGCAACATTCAGTTTAAATTCCATAGCGTTTCAGCGATGCCTCAAAATTTTATCGAAAAAATTCAAAAAAAAAACTCACGGGTATCGCTTGAAAAAGTGTAAAAATCAACGTTTTTTACGTTTCGAAGTTCTGCAAATTCTTACTACCAACATTATTGATTTTTAAAATCATCAGATCGGATAGTCAAAAGGTCAAACTTAATGTCCTTGTACTTTTTTCTGGCCTTAAGTTTTTTGCCCGTGTGTAAAACCTGAGTTTCCACAAAAGGAAAAATTTTTGGGATTTGCCCATATAGACTGAGTGAAGATAATCAAAATCGGTTATAGACCACGCCCACTTTTGCAAAAGATCTACCCTTAACAAAGCTTGCAATGGCTCTATGGTATTTAACTACATTTGATTGATATTCTAATTCAGTAGTGGTATGGTTGAGCTAAGAACAAAACTTAAGCAAATTTTGTGAATTGGGCGTGACCCGCCCTCTTTTTGTTATTCTTTCTAAAATACTTTTAATGGAAATCGCCTGAAAGCCACTCTTAAGTTTTTTACTCAGCGTACTTTGTACACAGAGTATATTAACTTTGGTAACATAACGGTTGATCGAAACGGTATAAACGAATGGAGATAAATACAGGCCTCCGTATATCAGGATGAAAAAAGGAATTTATTAAGCCATGTCCGTCCATCCGTCTGGTGTGCACACTATAGCTTAAGTAAATATTGAGATATCTTATTGAAACATGGTAAATGGGTTCCTTGGCACACATCAGCCATCGCTATTTAAAATGAGCGAAATCGAATGATAACCGCGCCCACTTTTGCTAATGGTCTAACCTTAACAAAGCTTGCAATAACTTTATGGTATTTAACTACATTTGACTGTTATTTTAGCAACAGCGTTTCATGTGCACACCTGGGTATTTAATATTCGGTTTCACCCGAACTTAGACTCTATTACTTGTTTTATTTAATTTATTTGTTAAAATTAGAATGTGACAATAAACATTTTTTTCATGTCCAGAGCTAAACGGCGGGGTTTGGGAATTTGCTGCAGTTTTTATTTACCTGGGTGACCGAGCTTTTCTCCGCAATCTTCGAATGTGCCGCGTAACATACTTTGTTCTACATGTCATCATTAATCAAACTCTACTTTTTTATATGAACCATGATTGAATTACTAGAGGTTTATTGTCCAATGATGACAGATCTTTGACACTCCCAAGTTGAAAAATCTGGACGGGTTGCTTTTACGAAATAAGGAAAACGGGGAATAATTCAATACCCTTCAGTGAAAATTTAGTAGAAAAGTATCTTTGGTAGTATATTATTAGTGATAATAAATTTGTAAATGCCAAAAGTTTTTGGGGAATTAATTCATTTTCTACTAAATAAATTGAGATAGCACGATTTTGAACAGGCGGCCGACATGGGGTGATACGCTACTCAGCAGCCGCACTGAACTGACAAAAACAAAAATTAAAGAAAATGGCTTATGATCTTAGAACTTTATATTCCTACCTTGACTTTGAGAGAAAAGTTAACCTTTTGTGCGGTTCTGCTACACAGGGAGTATTCACCTTTTTATTCTGAAATTTTGGAAGTCTTTTTTCCGTTAAGTATTCATGGAAGCATTCCGGGTAAACCGTTAATTTAGAATATTCGAAATACGTTCATTTGGTACTACCTCACGATGTCCAAATATATCAAATAAGTATATACATAATATTTCAAATATAAACCGATTCCCCACATTCTTAAATGGAGATAAATGTTCGGAAAATACGGAATTAATAGAACAGAAAATCGACTTTTAATACACGTCAATTCGATTTTGGAGCAAAATGGCTGCAATTGTCAAAAATTGTGTCTGTCGGGCAAACCTCTTGTGATTGAATCATGTATATGAACATATATTATACATTTTTACTTACCAATATTTGATTCCCTTAAAAATAGATTTGAAAAACATATCAAACACTAACCGCGAAATGAACTGGAATGAAAAATTTTAAATGGGTAATTCCAGCCTATAGTATATGGGATGGTTATGACAATTAGTGAAATCGAGAACTAAGTTATTTATGTCGAGTATCTTCATGCGCCCAATTATTAATTTCAAAATTTTTTTTAGTTATACACTATGAAAGTCTCACAATTTTATTACATTCCAAAAACTTGTAAATTTTACGAATGACAACTATCAGTTATCAACTTACTTCCTAAGCGCCATCGTTGGTAAGTAGTTAAATGGTTAGATGTCGTTTTTAAATTGAATATATGCCTCTAGTGATCAACGGTAGAAATTTAGGAAATTAAGTCGAATCATGTGTAAGATTTTTTTACGAAGATTTTAAACTTTAATGTTCTCCTTTAAAGCTTTAATAGAATATGAGTAAGTAGAGTACTATTTCGTCTAACTACACCAACCCTAAATGGTAACCCTACTCAAAAATGTCCATATTGCAATGCGGAGTGAAACACCTTTCGTTTGATACCCATATCGGCATATCTCATGCAATTATTTTTAATTTCGAATAGGTGGCAACCCTAAATGGCAACCTCACTCAAAAATGTCCCTACTGTAATGCAGAGTAAAATAATTTTCGTTCGATACCCATATCGGCATATCTCATGAAATTTTTTTAAATTTCGAATAGGTGGCAACCCTAAACGGCAACCCTACTCAAAAATGTCCCTATTGTAATGCGGAGAGAAATACCTTTCGTTTGATACCCATATCGGCATATCTCATGCAATTTTTTTTAATTTTGAATAGGTGGCAACCCTAAATGGCAACCCTACTTAAAAATGTCCCTCTTGTAATGGGGAGTGAAATACCTTTCGTTTGATACCCATATCGGCATATCTCATGCAATTTTTTTTAATTTCGAATAGATGGCAACACTAAATGGCAAACCTACTCAAAAATGTTCGTATTGTAATGCGGAGTGAAACACCGTTCGTTTTGTACCCATATCGGCATATCTCATGCAATTTTTTTAATTTCGAATAGGTGGCAACCCTACTCTAAAATTTCCCCATTGTAATGCGGAGTGAAATACCTTTCGTCTGATACCCATATCGGCATATCTCATGCAATTTTTTTTTATTTCGAATAGGTGGCAACCCTACTCAAAAATGTCCCCATTGTAATGCGGAGTGATACCCATACCGGCATATCTCATGCAATTTTTTTCTAATTTCGAATGGGTGGCAACCTTGTGAAACATTCTGAGTGGCAGCACCTAGGTAGAAAGTCTTAGAAGGTGACACATTATCTCTGTGCCAAATTTTATTTAAATCGGTTGAGCCGTTCCCGAGATCATTCGGCTATACAAATATACAAGAATCGCTCATTTAAAGTGATAAGATTAGGGGTGAGTGCTTTGACAATAAAGTGTTGACTTGGTTGCGGTCATCTAATATTACTCTGCAAGCCCCCCCAATGTGGCATAATAAACTTAAACTTTGTCTTTAGTATATTTTATAGCCAGGCTGTGAGTTACAAGTGCATGCCAAGGCTAATAACGTATACACATTTAGGCAATTCACAAAGTCTCCTATTCGCCGTATAGGCTTTAAATAAATTTTATATTGGAAACTCAAATCTTAAAATTTTACATGAATACGACACTCTTGCGAGTTGCCCAATTGTGAACTACTACCAATGACTATGAAATGAAAAGTCCAAAAAAAAAATTATTTTTTTATTGGTAAATATAATTGTAGTTACTTTGTAAGACGAGCGTATCTCATTTTCTGCGCGGTTTTCTTTTTTTGAATTTCATTATTCGAATTTCACTATTCGAATTTCACTATTCGAATTTCACTATTCGAATTTCATTATTCGAATTTCACTATTCGAATTTCACTATTCGAATAGTTGTTTTACACCACGATTATTCGATTTTTGTATGAAATTTTCATTCAAAAAAATTACGTATACGCCATGTATGTACCAAAAATTTCTTCCTTGATGAATCTTTGTTAATTTCATCGATTAGAAGATATTGCTAGTGCTTTTAAAAATATTCGAACAATTCGATTATTCGAGAATTAGATAATTAGATCTAAGATTTTTTCACATTTAGTAATCGTATTTTACTACTCGATTATTCAATTTTGTATGAAATGTTTAATCAAAAAAATTACGTATACGACATGTATGTACCAAAAATGTCTTCTATGTTGAATCTTTGTTAATTTGATCGATTAGAAAATATTGAAATCTTCGATCGGTATGTCTTAAAAATGGCTTCAGAACGTAAAATATTTCGAACATTCCGATTCCGGTTAGAAAATCATAAGTAACCGTACAAAACTTTCGGGAAAAAAATTTGGTAAGAAAGTCAAAAAATGTTAGAAAACGAAATGTATTACAAGTTAAAAATTAAAGGAGATGTCCGTACTTTTCCAACGTGTCATACCTGACCTCTCTACGATGGAAAGTACGCTTGAAATGTGATAACAATCGGCTGACATGAGAGCTTTGAACACCGATTTCTCGAAAAGGTTCCAGGAAACTCAAACAAAGTTATCACATATTCTTATCCGTCTTGGATCCAAGAATACGCGAGCAAAGTACGTAAATATCATTTTGGATCACCTAATTAATAGCAGAAATGCAGACTATTTTTACGAATATATACTTAGATGACAACAAATTAATATTTTTCCGGGGAGTGACCCGGAATAATCAAGAAATACTTCCCAAATGATCCCGAAATAGCCCCAAAATAACCCTCAAACTACCCCGATGTGATCCCTAACTGACCCAGGGAGAACCCCGAAGCAGCCTCGAAGACCATCAAAAGTTTACCACAATTTGCCCTCGAAATTTCCCGGGAAGACCCACCAAATAGTCCCCAAATGATCCCTCTTAAACTATCCCGAGGTGACAACGAAATAGTCCCTAAAACCTTTTGGGGGTTACCGAAATGATCCTGAACTGACCACGGAAGGCAATGCTCTACCTCTCCTACCGCTCTGGCACAGAAAAACTATCGTTCGTAGTTATTATTTTGTAATTTGCTGGACTCTAATACACGACGTAGCTTACAGCACCGTAAGAGCATTGCTATCACATCTATGCAATAACTCAACACAATAATCTTTTCTTGTTCAGACCTAGAACAGTAGCAGAGCATAGTTTTCGTTCGCTTTATCAGGTGCGCGCTACGTAAGCTCTATAGCTACTCTTACGCTTATGGGCTAGGGAACCCTATTCTCATTTGGTGAGAAGTATATGCCTCACGTAAATGGGATAGGGAGCCATCTTCTCGTGTGGTGAGAAGTATATGCTTATGTGCTAACCGTATACCATATGTCGATTCGACAGTTGCTCTATTGATAATGCTGACCGGTTATAAGTCGCCAAGTATCTTTTCTGCCCTGCTTCGCTGTTGGGTGAAATGCTGGAATTCGAAGAAGGTGAGACGCACGTCGTTTCAATCGTATACAATCTTACTTGTTTTATATATTTATTGAAGTAACCTTGTCCGGTTAGAACTTTTGGTCGCGTCAACCAGGTGTTCAGTTCAGGAACTAGTTTCCTGGTTCACTTTTCTCTAGAGCTGCTACTCCACTGTTTTTGCGAGGGTAGTATCGATTCTCCCAGCGTCTTTATGGCAACAGCTTCTCTACTAGCTTCCGAATCGTTGTCGTATATTACTCATCCTTCCTCAGCGAGAAGGAATATCGGCATGATTCACTCAAAGAACAGGACAGTTTCGGCGAAGACCGCCCTGAAAACCGAAGCTATTCACAGCGCTCCTCTGCATTGGACCGAGCTCAGGGTGATTCGGTATTCCAATGCATAACCCCGTATTTTTGCATCATATTAGGGTATAGAATAAAAGGCTGATGCGAGCAGTTTCCTTGTATATTACTTTTGACCACCTGCATTTGCAATTAATCTTCCAAGATTAGCTATTGTGCTCGCAGCCTTTTCATAGGCTTCACGGATGTGCTCCGAGAAGGTGAAGTTACTGTTTAGCTTTACCCCCAAATATTCCCTTGAAGAGCGTATTTTTATTTGCTGATCCCCGACCTTCGTGTAATATGATAATTGTAGTAATGTAAAAATTATAGTACGTATCTACCTCTTCGTGAGGACGACGATCTTCATTTTTTTTTTTGCGAACTGAAGACTATGATCAGTCATCGATTTTTCTTACACTGTGCATAACCTGGTTAAGTTTAGGCTGCGTCAACCCTGAGCTTCGTACTGTTGTGACAGCAGCACCACAGTCTGCTAAAGCGACAGCGAGGATGTTTTCTGTCACGTCCAACCGCAGAAGGCTGTTGTTTCTTGTATTCCAAGGATCGTGACCAAATTACGGAGCCCAGCGCTGCTCAGCCTTTTATTTTTACTTTTGGAATGGAAGAACATGGCGCCAATAACAGGGGCCAAATGCACATAAAACGAGATTAAGCTATCAAATATTTTGCCTGCGGGGGATTGGATCACATAATGAAAGAATGCGTCACTATTACTCCTGCTACAGAGCTTCAATTACATTTACCATTATCGGGAATTACTTCCTTGGAGCAGCTCTGCACTTACAACTTTCTCAACCACCAAAGTAGTTCTAAAACGACGTCTCCTTTTCCGTAGATGTCAATGCTCATAAACTTATATCAATAAAAGAAAAAAGACAAAATACTTGGCGCCATTTACCTTCAAGGAGATTAAGGCCGAGCTTCTCTTCCAATTTGCGTCGTGCGAAAATATACTTGGCGCCATTTACCTTCGAGGATATTTAGGTTGAACTTCTCTTCCAATTTGCGTCGTGCTCGTTTAATTTTCCCTACAAATTGGCGAGACTGAACCTACTTGTTTTATGCCGACTCCAAACGGAATCTGCCAGGCAGATGAATTTTCACTGAAAAGCTTTTCACAGCAGAAATGCACTTGGAGTGTTTGCCAAAACATTTCTGAGGGGCGACCCCGATTAAAAAAATGTCTTCTAATTCATGTTTCAAAATTGTTAATGTTGTTTTGCCCGTGAGCTAAACGCAGGACCTTCGTTGTGGTAAGCGGTGCACGCTACCACCACACAACCGCAGCTGCCGTATTGAAGGAGCTTAACAGTCATGAACAGCTTTTCGATTACAATTTCTTCTCTCAAATTAACGTAGTAACTGAAATTAAAATTGATTTTGACTTTTAATAATTTTCTAGAAACAATGTCTAAGTATGTGTGTTTTTATGTATGTATGTATGTACATTTTTAAGATTATTCCCTGAAATAAATGCGACTATTCTAGAATGAGTCCAGGATGAGTCGCAAAGGAGTATGCGACTACAGTCGGTTCTGATCCCTTTATATGGGTTGGAGTAGTCCCTTTTGTTTGAGCATGTCCTATGGTGAGCCCAGATGTACCTGTTTATGCCTGAACAGGTAGTGTCGGACTGGTTCTCTTTATACCAATATGGGTACTGTCGAACAGATCCTTTTGGGAATGTTCGACACTTCCTATGCCTTTATATGCGCAACATATGTCAGTTGAAATCTTTGAATGGCACTATTGGAAAATTGTGTTTTTTGAATTATGACACCATTGAGGTAAATGAGCGATATGGTCCTAGTATTTTAGGTTCGGTATAGATCTCCGCATGTTTCTTAAATAATGCTATTCAATCACATTTAATCTTTTTATTTTATTCATTTCGTTGCTGTTTGTTTTTTCCAAAAGGGACTAGAGGGGATCAATTATACCCCAATAAGGACAAAAGAGATCAATCGCAAACCGCTCTCCTTTGGGATTAATCGCACGATTTTTTGCAGGGTTGCTTTTCCTTCTGTGGCATTGGGTCTCTTATTGCCTTACAGTAATTTTTTCTGGAATATTTTTATTTTGTTTATTTTTTCAATTATTTTTCAAGAATTCTTAATATCTTAATACTATTAAAACGGTATCAAATGAAAAGAAATGTTCCATTTCAATTTGTTATTTCTTAATTTTCTTGCATTACAACTGAAGCTGTATAATCTAGAGAATGCAGGCACCCCAATAACAACGCAAATCTTAGCACTGACCTTTCCGCGCGAATAAATATGTCAACTAAAATTATAACGGTTCTTATCAAGAAAGCACTTTGTATATCGTCGGCTTCGTGAGCAAATGTGCTAAGTGCATTTTTCGTAAAGGAAAAAACCGTCTACCTTTTTATGTTCTTAATATTTTTAATATCTGAAAATGCAGTTTCCCTTCTGAGTTCGTCTTGTTTAAATACCAGTTATCAGAGCAGTTTTAAATAAAGCCATTGCAGAGTTATAAGCTCCCTTTGGACTTAGCACGTTTTCTTACTATAATTTATTTTTATTTTTTTGTTGCACTTAGCACATTTTCTTTCTCTATTCCGTAAACAAAGATTTATTTTTAAGAGTATTCATTTCATTTAGTATATTGCTAACGTTCGAATCACTAAACTGTTGAATAAATAACTCCAATATTGAATAATGCAAAAATCGTCTCTATTAGACTACTTGAAATTAACACTTATACTTCGCAACTGATAGCTTGCTTAAATCAAACTGATTCTATGATTGCTCAGATTGCGCTCTTTTATACCGTTCAATTTTCTCGTTCCATACTTCTAGGCATTTCCAGAATATACTTAGTTACAAGCTATAAAATTATAACTACAGATGCACGTGTATAGCTTCTCATATGCGCGTGTATATGTGAGTGATACTTGCACAAATTATTGGCTACTTTTGGGAGTATCTCAGATATATGTATGTGTTTGTGCGTTGCTCTCCGCTGCTTGTATGAACATATGTGAAAGCATAATGATTAATGATTGTTATGTGCATACAAGTCACTGCTCAGTATCGGCTTAGAGATGATAGTATCCCTTAGTGTTGCTAGTATTCGACACAATATTTTATTATTTCAAACCAAATAATAACATTCTTATTTCATTGATGTTAACAAAAATACTTTTTTAATTCATAAAATAAATCAGTGGGGAGGTAAATCATTTATGGTGGTCCTTGGGTAATATTAATTTGATGCATTGCAAATCTTCATATTTTTTGGCAGGAATTTTTTTTTTTCTGTGTGAAGCTGTTGCAAGTTGGAAAACTCCATAGCATCAATGCTTTTGTTGATTTTTTGCGGTAAAACTTTCCATGCTTCAGGGAATCGTAGTTTGAAGAATATTTCCCCATTTGCAGTGTATTGTAAAGCACGTATATCGTTTCTTTACAGTCTCCCTTTTCACATATGATCGGGAATTGCGTGGTTGAGTCACAAAGACAAACGTCTGGACAAACATCCAAACATCCAAAGATCCAAACATCCAAACATCTAAACATCCAAACTTTGCCATTTATAATATATATTAGATTAGATTGTACCTGAACTAAATAATTGTTAATGTTAATATTAATGTAAGTAGCAAAATAAGTGTTAAATGATATGTCAGTTTTATTTTTATTGTTAGATATCCTAAAATAACGTTTAATGTATTTAATTTTATATACTTAATATTAAACAGATTCCCAAAGAAGAAGACGTAAGGTAAACGTCGAAACGCGTCGGGAATAACAAATATACCCTTTTTTTAATTTATGGCATCAAATGCTCATTTTAGCAAACCAAACATTTATAAATTGGCCAAACCAACATAATATAAATACAATTTTAATTTATAAAACTGAAATTCCGTTTCTACTGCGACCGAACTAAAAGCCAAAAGTGAAAGAAACGGTTTTATTAATGGAAATACATAGAAATGGTGGCTGCTTGAGTTTTTGTTTTGCAATTTTATTAACTACGAGTAATTGCTTGCTAAAATAGTTTTAATAAAAATGTTAGAAGTATTCTAAAATAGTTTGCACATTAAACAAGTGGGAAAGGTAGCTGTTTTGGCAAAGTATAGACGTTAATAGTCACAAGTCAAACTTATTACAGCAATATAGTAACAATTGTATATCTTAATAGATAAAAAAACACGTGTCACACAATTGAGGCCAATGGACTCCTAAACTACTGAACCGATTTTGAATTTGTTTTGCACCCCGTGTGTAGTTTGATCTAACTTGAAATATAGGATAGGTGACTGGGTGACTAGGTTCTCCAGATATAGGCCAAAACGTGGACCCGGGTACCCCTATAGGGGGTTTATAGAATATGGATATCAAATGAAAACTTTTGATGAGTGCTTTAGTAGAGGGTAATTTTCATGCTCCTGAGTGACTAGGGTCTCGACCTATAGGCCAAAAAGTGGACCCGGGTACCCCTAGAATGTGTTTATAGAATATTGATATCAATTAAAGCTGTTGATGAGTGCTTTAGTAGAGGGTAATTTTCATACCCCTGGGTGACTAGGGTCTCGACCTATAGGCCAAAAAGTGGACCCGGGTACCCCTAGAATGTGTTTATAGAATATTGATATCAATTAAAGCTGTTGATGAGTGCTTTAGTAGAGGGTAATTTTCATACCCCTGGGTGACTAGGGTCTAGAGATATAGGCCAAAACGTGGGCCAGTGAATGCCTAGACAGTGTTTATACAATATGGTAATATATTATCCAGAGATGGACTGGGACTGAGACTCGGAGTGGGACTGGGACTGGGACTGGAATAAAATACATACCACCTTCTGGGACAGGCAATAAGGGAAGCAGAAATTGAGAGGAAATTGAGAGAAGAGAAAAGAGAGAAGGAGATTGAGAAAGAGATAGAATGAGACGAAGATGGAGATAGATGAAGCGAAAAAGACGAAGGGAGGAGTGAATAAAAGGATTAGGAAAAAGTGAAGAGGGGGAGGGCAGAGTCAGACGGAAAAAGCTTATTAAAATGTATGCAGATTGGCCAAATTTAGGGCAGGACAACATCTGCCGGGTCTTCTAGTAATTCTATAAAAAAAAAAATTTATAAAACGAATGATAATTTGTTTTCACCTGGACTTAACACATGATTTTTTTTTTGGCTTTTGATTTTTTTTGGACTTAGCTCATTTGCGAAACATTCCATTTCAACATGTAAAACCGACATTGTGGTTACTTTTTTTTTTTGGTTGATTGAGAAAAGTGACGCACTGAATGACAGGAATTTTCTGAGTGCATTCACACAAAAAAGGCAAAAGGCCATTGTTATTTTTCTTTTAGGCAATTGTGAAAGAATAGCAGAAAGTGGTGAGGTTAAGAGAAGCTGCCCGTTGCTTAGTCGAACAAACCGAAAACTCATATCAAGAACTAGGGGGTTCAAGTGGTTTACAAGCGAAACTCACAGCCACCGAAACCCAATCGTCAACCTAACCTACGCGAGTCGAATCCTTTTACAAATATGAATGTATGGTACACATATTTAGCAGGCGAGGTTCTGGCGACCCCAAGTCCCTCATGGAACTAAGAGGAGGGGGCGGTATGTCCTAGAAGATTCAATTTTACATCGTTCCCGAGACGGTCGGCTAGTACCTTACCATAACGTACCGGATATATATCCATCATAGGACCAGCAACATTGATAATACTCCCCAAAACCTTCGGGGGGTGTCTTCATCGCTACAACAACAACAGCAAAAAGAACTAGAATCTATGTTATCAAATAACTCTGCCCTCTTTACAAATACTAGTAGTGTCTAACTTACTACTCCTGGCTGGCATTCGCACACAATATTTCCTCAACCGTTTCCTGCTGCAGCCCATACCTCCATGTTAGTCTAATGTCCCAAGACTTCCACATGAACATTACAGGCCCGCGCTTGGTGTCACGTATTTTCTGCTTCGTTTATGGTATTAAATACCTGCTTCTTTTATCGCCAACAAAATCTGATTGTGGCATCCACTGAAGAAACTTCAAGGGCTAAATCCTCATTTGGCAGATCATCCGCCTTTTCTTTCCATGTTACAGGGAGCCCAACATATATGAATTGTTTTCCCGATTTCAATCTTTCTACTGCCTCTTTGCACGCCAACACACTTTCAGATGCTGTGCTGTTCGAGATTACTGACTTAATAGCCGTATGGATGTCAATTCAAGCGTTGCCGCTGCGGTTTTCCCTTAATACCTCCACTGCTCCGATTACGGCTACCAACTTCACCTGAAAAGCATTACATTGACATTGCAGCTTGTACAGCTGCTTATTACAGCATTAATACAGTTTATAGTTAACTCTACTCCTCCCATTATTTTCGTACTATCGATATAAACTTCTATCGCATTCGCCATTTCCGAGACTTTGCGCCACAATTCAATCCCTTTTGTAGATCAGACATCTCTGTTGGGACTCACTGCTTAGTCTGTTCGGCGCTGTCAAATGACGATATATTACTGTAGCAATATCTCCTGTAGGATACGCTTCACAGGAAAGGACAAGCGCTTTCATTACCCCCCCCCCCTCCACATTGAGCTTCCAAAGCAAGGCGCTGTCTAGGTTTTTCTGCATGGCTATATACCTCCTAGCCTAGTCTTTTCCGATGGGCAAGATCAATACTCTCCGCGATTTTCGCTCAACTCGACTGCGGATGCCCAGGCATATATATCCCGAAGTATCCAATCCACCTGAGAAAAAATTTTTGGGAGTCACTTTCTAATTATGATTACTGAAACTTCGTATGGGTATGCCATTAGTTTGACTAGTCTCTCGTTGAACCACCGGAGCAGTTAAATAAGGACCAGCCTCCACAGTAGAAGCGATGATAAACTTCTCACAACTCAAAATCAGCCGACCCAAGTTTCCAGGGCGGGATGTACTTCAACGGCTCTTTTCTCAATTAAATCTACCTAGTATCGCCTGTTTCGACATTATTGAAAGTTTCAGCAGTGTCAAGTGTTATACTTAAGGTGTACTCTGTGTTCCAAGGCTTTCTTTCGTATTCCAAGGCTTTCCTCATATTTAGTCTCTCGGATGCGCATAGCTGACCTTTCTCACCTTTGATAGGAAGACAACGCGACGCGTCCTCTAAAAGTGTGGCAGCCGACTCAGTCTTATGCACCGATCACGGATTATCTTATTAGTCTAATCGTCCTTTTTCGTTAGAGCATTCGATGCCTGCACAGAAGTGTTTCCATCTCTATTATGCTATGTTCTTGATTGTAGGTCTTGAACTTATCCATTTAATCGTCCGAGCATCCAGCTTTGCATGACTTCTGACACTTCAAAAAAATCTCTCACCTAGTGATTTGCTGATATTTATTTGTAAGACTACAGTTGGATCAACCATAGATCTTTTTTAGTAGCCTCCAGTTGCCGTTGTCTAACCGATCTTACTGATGTCATGCTTCCCTCTCTCCTAGTTTGTATCACATCTTTGAATGCTTACATCTTCTATGGTTTTGAAATCTATTTTACCTTCAACTCATTCTTTCCTTCCTTACAGACTTTTGAGTGTTGCATCTCATTCGTACGACCGAAAAGGTAGGCACTGTGATGTAATAAGCTATGCAGTGGTAAGCTCACGGTTGTTTCCGAAGGCGACCGGTGAAAAAAGAGCGATTAGCAAGTACTCGTAATGTTCGGTGTAATTTATTATCGTCGACTTATTGGTTAGTTGTCGGCTTGTTAATACCAAGTCATCTGTCCTTTACTGGTTCCTTGGCGTCTTGTTATCGACGGGTTACAGATGTGTCATCGATTTTATATTCAAGTTATATCCGTACCTGCTTCATAACCGACCTTTTACTCATCGTTAGCAAGTCGATAACACGCCAATAGACAATTTTTAACACTCCGATAATAAATCGATGACTTTTTTGATAGAAAATCGACACATTTTCTGTAACAAACCGATAACACGCCGATAACATGTCTTCACCCTGTCTCTTTCCACCTTTATCATACCCGAAAAATGGAAAATGGCCAAGGTGGTCCCGCTACTAAAGCCTGGGAAACCAGCTAACATAGGAGAGTCATATCGCCCGATATCTCTCCTATCGCCAGTAGCCAAGACGCTTGAACCATTTTGCTGCCCTACTTCAAAGCAAATTTGCAGCTAGCCTGCCATCAGCATGGCTTCAGAAAACTCCATAGCACCACCACCTCGCTAAATGCCATCAGCACCCAGATAAATTGCGGTTTAAATCAAAACCCCCACCATAGAACAGTACTCTTAGCGCTAGACCTATCAAAAGCTTTTGATACGGTCAATCATGGCACGTTACTGCAAGATCTGGAAGGGTCTACCCTTCCCCCATGTCTTAAAAGGTGGACCGCAAATTATCTGGGTGGTCGGCAGGAATCGGTGCAATTTAGAAATGAAACACCAAAACCAAGAAGAATTAAACAGGGGGTGCCACAGGGTGGTGTCCTATCCCAACTTTTCTTTAGTTTCTACATATCTAAGCTACCTTCGCCACCAGAAGGAGTTACTATCGTTTCCTACGCCGATGACTGCACAATAATGGCCACAGGCCCAGACCCAGGGATCGATGAGGTTTGCAACAGAATAAACGGCTAGCTCTCTGATCTCTCCAGTTTTTTCGCCTTGCGAAACCTGACATTATGACCGACTAAATCCTCCGCGACCTTATTTACAGCATGGACGTCCCAAATGTCGACCTTTTGAACATCCACGTCGATGGCACTACGTTACCGACTGTCCTACACCCCAAAATCTTGGGCGTGATGCTTGATCAGGATCAATATTTTGGTGAGCACGCAGCCGCAATTGTTTCGAAAATACAGAGCCGTAATAAAATCCTCAATTCCCTTGCTGGCAGTACTTGGGGAAAATACAAAGAAACGCTCATTACCACATACAAAGCAATTGGCCAGCCGTTTGCGTGCTACGAATCCCCTATATGATCGCCAAGCCTAAAAACTACACACTGGAAGAAGCTACAGGCCTTCCAAAATATTGCGCTCAGAACCGCCACGGGCTGTCTTCTTATGTTCCCAGAACACCGTCTACATAATGAGGCGAGAATACTCCCCATCAGGGAGAGAAATGAGATGCTAACCAAACAGTTTCTGTTGAATATCCAGAAACCTGGGCATCCCAACAAACATCTGATTGATGAGCCAACACCGCCTAGGGACTTAAGGAGTCACCTCCGTAAGCATTTTGAGGAAATACGGCACGTGAGAACTCAGCCGTATGAAGCAAAGAAACACAAGCAGGTCCTTGGTGAACTTCACAAACAGGCGTCGTACCTTTACGCCGAGAATTGCTCGGTGAATACAGTACTTAGGGAACAGTACCCAAAACTTGCGGAAGAGGAACGCATACTCCCCAGGGAAACACGAGTCACTCTGGCTCAACTTCGTTCTGGATACTGTAACAGGTTAAACTCTTACATATCCAGAATCAACCCCGACATACAAAATGTATGCCCCGCTTGCAATGTGTCCCCACATGACACCAACCATCTCTTTAATTGTAATGTGGAACCAACGCCTCTAACACCCCTTTCATTATGGTCCACCCCTGTCGAAACAGCAAGTTTCCTTGGACTCCCGTTAGAGGATATTGATGACAACTTGTGATCGGTCGCAGCTATTAGGTGGGGCGAAACATTGCTACAACAACAACGCCGATAACATATTTGTAACACTCCTCTAACAATTCGATAACTTTTCGATAGCAAACCAATAAGTTTTCCACAACAAATCGTTAATTTTTGATATTATATAAATAAATAAACTCTTTAGTAAAAAAATAAATAAATACTTAACGCGATTTACCTCCGAGGAAATTTAGGCCGAGATTCTCTTCCATTTTTCCTACAAATTGGCGGGACGGGAACTATTTGTTTTATGCCGACCCCGAACGGCATCTGCAGATTAGTTTTCTTTGAGCCGTTTTTCATGGCAGAAGTACAGTCGGAGTGTTTGCGCAGCACTTCTAGGGGGCGATCCCGGTTAAAAAGAACCTTTTTCTAATTTAAAAAAACTTGTTTCAAAGCTTTTGATGTTGCTTTGCTCGCGATTTGGGCGGAGCACGCTGCCACCGCAGCACGGCGACCACTTTTTAATAACTTATCGATAATTTTCCCATACTAAATCGATAAATTTTTGATAATAAGTCGACGATTTTGAAATCCTGTCGATAAAAAATCGCCAATTTTTCGATAACAAACTAATAACTTTTTGATAATAAATCGATAACTTGATATAATATCCATATTTTTTCGATAAATAAACGATAACTTTTCACTAGATTAACTTTTTCAACATATCGATGATTTTCCCAAACTAAATCGATACATTTTTTTTACTTTTAAAAACCAATCGTTAACAAATCGACAACTTTGCGATATGAAAAGTTATTCGATAACAAATTGATAATTTTTTTAAAAAATAACGATATTTTTTCGATAAATAAGCAATAAATTTTCAACAAATAAACGATAACTTTTCGTTAGTTAATCGATAACTAATCGATATCCTTTCTCATATCTTTTTTTCGGAAATTTTTTCTATAAATAAACGATAACTTTTCACTAAATTAACTTTTTTAACATATCGATGATTTTTCCATACTAAATCGATTCATTTTCTTACCATTAAAAACCAACAAATCGACAACTTTGCGATATGAAAGCAAAACGATAAATTTTTGATGAAATATCGATATTTTTTCGATAAATAGTCAATAACTTTTCAATAAATAAACGATAACTTTTCGATAGTTAATCGATAGCAAATCGATATCCTTCTTTATTTCTATTTTTTCGGAAATTTAAGTCAAACCGTGGAAGAAAACGTTTGAGGCAATTCCTTTATATTTTCATGCTTTACTTTTAGTTATACTACAATCGTTTAAAATAATTAACTGAATATATTAGAATGGGGCATTTTAGAACTTTATATTTATATATGTATGCATTTACACACACAGGGCAGGATTACCATATAGGCAGAATAGGGAGTTTCCTGGGGCCCCCGATTTTAGGTGGTCCCCGAAAAAATGAAAAAGACTTCTAAAATTTTCTTACAAACATAAAATTCTAGAGAATGAAAGAAAAATATAATCAGAACTGAAAATTAATTTGACTCATATAAATAAAACTCAATTGACCGCATTCAAAAGGCGACGACCGACAAACTACACAAGGTTCCTAAAAGGACATTTCCGACTCATTTGAAAAATTGTATGACCGTGCAAAGAAGTGTATCGAAGTGAAAGGAGAGTATACTGAATAATAAAAAAGTTTATAACTTTTCTTCAGTTGGAAGGTCATACTGGTGAAAGTCTAGCGAATCAAACTTTAAAGTTTCTTACTGAAGACTGTAGTTTAGATATTCAAAATTGTATAGGACAATAATATGACAACGTATTAAACATGTCCGGGAAGTATAAAAGTGTGCAAGCTAGAATATTGAGTTTGGATGAGAATGCGATCTATGTTCCCTGTTCCGCGCATTCCCTTAATTTGGTTGGAGAGAATGCTGTGAAGTGCTGTTTTTATGCAGTAGATTTTTTCGCCATTATGCAAACATTATATAATTTTTTTTCCGCTTCCACCTATCGTTGGTGAAGACATTGTCATCTACACGCTGGGAAGCACATTCGAATGCGACGAATGCAGTTTACGGTTCATTTGGTATTATATTAGAGGCTCTAGAAATCATTGCTGATAATGAATCACAAAATATGGATACTCGTTATGAGGCGAGGTGTATCGCGAATAAAATGCAAAAATTTTAATTTGGTTTCATGTTGATTTTATGGAACTCTATTTTAACTGCTATGCGTTCAGTGAGTAAGTCATCGCAAAGTGAAAAAGCAGATTTGAAAACATGTGGTTTTTGTACGGATTGTTAGAAAAGAGTTTAGTTTCATTCCGTGAAAAGTTCAATGATTTCGAGGAAAAACAAAACAATTATTACCTGGTGTAGGTTATACAGAAATCGTAAAACGTACTCGTCGTAAAAAAATCCAACCTAATGACGGAAATGCTCCAGAAGTAGAATGTTCGCCTCGCGACGATTTTAGGACAATAGGTTTCCTCGAAATCATCAACAATCTTCACAGTGAAATCAAACGACGTGCGAAAGTGTATATGGAAGTTTCAGAGAGATTTGCATTTCTCATCAACTTTTGTCTAAGTGATGAAGACCTCCGCGAAGCTATAAATAACTTAGTTCGTTTTTATTCTAGAGATTTGGAAAAAATTTTCATTGAAATAAAACAATTCCAAAATTACGTGAACTCCAGATACACTAATACACAAAAAAAGTCATAGTAATTTGTATAAGATTCTAATGGAAGATCAATTAGCCGATGTATTTCCGAGCACAGAAATAGCTCTTCGGATTTCTTTTTACATTAATGATCACAAATTGTTCTGGCGAACGCTCCTTCTCGCAATTAAAAAGAATCAAAGCTGCTGAAAGAGCTACAACGCGACAAGAGCGACTCGAGATGTTAGGTATACTTTGCATTGAGTCAGATTTATTGAACAAAATCGATATTGATCATATAATTGATCAATTTGCCGAAAACAAATGTAGAAAACGACATGTTTAAAATGTAGGTAGTAATTTTATTGATATTAGTACATTGTGACAATAAAATTTTTATGAAAGATATAAGTTTGTACTTTTTAATCGAAAAAAGAAGGGAACGGACGTGAAAAAAGGGCCCCCAAATTGATGGTTGCCTAGGGCCCCGCTGAGGGTTAATCCGGCACTGCACACGCACAACAACAAAGACGTTTAAATGAAAACTAAAGCAACTCATCCATAAATGAACGTCCTTCTCTAGCCACTCATTCTCACTTAGAGCAATTTAATCGGCTTATAATTTACATTTGAACTTGTCGAGCTTCTGCAGACTTTGGCCCAAAAGGCATTTAGATTAAATTGCTTTAAATTTGAGATGCCTAAGGCATTGGCTTCCATATAAGACAATTTTGGTAGAAACATACTTAGAAGCGTGAGTCTTAAATATTAAGTATACAATTAACTGAAATGAGCGGTATGGTAGGTCAACTATGAAGGCAATCATTTTTAATTGAATTAAGTTCAACGTAGTTAAAGTCAAATTACCACGCACCGCAGCAAAGATTAATTTTAATTTTCGTTCAAACTTTCTTGATACAAAAATTACATATTTTGCTCATCTTACCACCGTTGTAACACTATAGTAGGTAGTACTGCATAAGTTTAAAAACTTTTATATTTTCTTTCTCTGTATAACAGTAATTGGCTTCATTTACGAATTACGTCAATTTTACTTTGCCAACGCTTAACTTTGCCAACCAACCGAACTTTTGTCCTTCTAGCTTTAATTGGGTTTCCTCCTATTTCGCGTTGTTCTTCTTTGTTCTACTTGCATTTTTTAACGTTTCACTTTTATTCGTGGCACCTGTTTTAAGTGGAGCGCATAGCGACATACACACACATACTACTACTACTTCAATTACACAAACACATTTGTAGTAATTCGCGTTTTGGAAGAGCGTCTAATTTTTTTATCTCATCTATGTGGGTGGTGGATTTTTGTATGTTAATTGACATGCAAATATGCATTTGACTTTAAGTGTTACGCTGCTAGTTGGCTAATTGAGTTTTCGTGATTTTGGCAATAAGCATAAATGATAGTATGTTAATTTTAATTACTTATATATACATACATATATTGTTTCCTGAGTTAGATTTTAGCTTATTTTACCCAGCTTTTATTAGCTTATGAGTCTTTGAGCATAAAGTGGCCATAAGTTTATTTAAACCTTGCTCAGGTAATTTTAATTAATAATTTAATGGTGCGGTGACATAAGGTCAAGGGACATAAAGTCAATTGACCTTATGATCTCCGCAAACGGCCGAGAATGTAAATGGAACTATGTGCACGCATCAAGGATGGATAACAATGCTATAATTTAATAGTGCGGTGACATAAACTTAAAGGACATAAAGTCAGTTGACCTTATGACCACTTCAAATGGCCATAAGTTTAATTGAAACTTTGCGCACGCATGAAAGACCGATGACAAAGCAATAATTTGCTCTTGGGTTGACATTAACTTAAGGGATATAAAGTTATTTGATGTTATGACCACTTCAAATGGCCATAAATTTAATTGAAACTTCGCTCACGTATCGATGACCGATTACAACGCAATAATTTAATGGTGGGGTGACACAAGGTCAGTTAACCCTATGACCACTTCAAAGAGATCATAAGACCGATTTCCCTTATGGCCATTTGAATTGGTTATAAAGTCAATTAGCCACTTAAAGTTACCATAGGACCAATTGACTTTAGGGCTCTTTTAAATTTGGTGTAATGATCATTTCGAAAATTTCCGTTTGACCATATGACCATTTCAGGAAAAATACCATAATCATATATAGAATTTTTATTTATCTGAAATAAACTGTACAATTGGAACACACGCTGAGTATATAATGTTCGGTTACACCCGAACATAGATACCCTTAATTTAGGTTGAACTGGCCGGTCAATAAAGACTTCAAATTAGAGGTTTACGCCGATCACTTTATTGGCGGTGGCGGCGCGGATGGCGCGCCGGCGTACGCCGGTGTTCTCTGACTCTCACACCATATGCCAGCACAGAAGCTATAGGACTGCGACTTCGAACTCATACCTTCGCCGACGTCACTTTCCTAGAAGCTCAAGGTGTAGCTCCGAAGACTTTCTAACGGATGTTATGCTGCCGAGCTACACCAGAGAAATACCTTGAAACATAAGGAAAGACTATTCAAAATCATAAGCAGTCTAAGTGGATATCATTACGTAACTCACGGATGGATATCGTATAATCCTCGGCGTACCTACATAATTAAAACTTTACAAGGACCCTGGATAAAATTTATAAAATGTAGGCCAAAGTTTTCAGACGTTTGTGTTCACAACATTGATTTCAATAATCTTCGTTAAATCAAAACGATATTTTAGAATGGAAGTAGACCGATTTAAAGTTGAAAGAAGTTAACTGCTGTTTTACGGGCTTATGATATAAGAGCTCATTATGGATGGCCGCGTAGCTTCAGTTTTCAGACTAGTTCGACTGTCCACTTCGTTAGGGAAGTAACACACACGGTCATTAGTTTGACTGTCTTGGGAAAGCTTTCCTTCACCACTTTGAGAGTTCTTGCGAAGGACAAAAAATAACATTTCAGACGCTATCGTATAGTTTCGCAAACAAAAAACAGTTGTTTGAATGTAAGCACAAGTGAAATTTAAAACCCTTCTCATGCGTACATATATCCCCAACTTAAGTGTGAAGTAAGAAACATTTCAAAGGAGTGTTTATGCCCCTAGAACCTAGTAAAGAATTTTGCATCACTGATTTCGCTTATTCTTTCAGCCAATCGCAAAGCTTCTTATAACTGGCAGTGACGCGCATCCGTTGATAGCAATTTCGACCATATCCGAACAATTTTCGACAGTCTTAAACAAGTAGCAAATTTAGTAACGCGCCAGAGGCCGCCGCCGCCGATATTTTTGACATTCGGCGACGGCGGCGGCGTATATCTCTACCTCACATAGACTCAATATATCCATAATGTTACCAGAATCTGTTTGACACCAAAATGAATAACCCCAATCAGGCGCCAGGACACATGTTATAGAATAACTTCGTCCTCTTGGCAAATACTAGAAATTTCCAGGACCCAGCTTAATTGCCGTCTCGAAATCTGGGAAACCTTCCGCCCCTAATAGCGGGAAGCTTGACCTGCCGAGCACACTTCCTACAATTGATGTTACTAACGAGCCCTAACTTATTAGTATGTGACGCCAGAAGGCAGTGTTGTTGTGTGAAGGCAGTGTCGCGTCACTTTGTGTAAATTTTGCAGCCCCGGGCTTTTGTCCACGCCTTTCCTGCTTGATGGATCATATGCAATTTCTGTCTTCTTTTGATTTCTCCCGAATGAATCGCGACGTCTCCCTTCGACACAGCGAATGCTGCACTCTCCTTTGCCAACTC
Source organism: Eurosta solidaginis (assembly GCF_040869045.1). Classification (NCBI taxonomy): domain Eukaryota; kingdom Metazoa; phylum Arthropoda; class Insecta; order Diptera; family Tephritidae; genus Eurosta; species Eurosta solidaginis. The sequence continues at coordinate 71,685,270 of NC_090319.1, forward strand.
ATTGGCCTTTTCATTACTTTCTATCCCTTTATGACCAGGAACCTAGTATAGATGTACGGTCCGGCCTGAGCAACGTTTTTTGCAATGCTTCTTTGCATTCAAGGACTCTTCTTGATGAAGGACTGTGCGAGATTACTGTCTTTATCGCCGCACCTCGCTTTCCACACCTTTTTCGGCTTCAAAATCTCTTTTACCTGCGCTCTAAGAAGACTCTTTACTTCACCATTGTGGCTTTGCTTTGCCCTTGAATCTTCTTGGAGAACACGCAGTTGTCAGCGCCTTCGATAAGAAGTACATGCACTCCTCTACGGTGGAAACCTCTTTAAGCTGTCCAGTCTTCCTGCTATACATTTCTTAAATTAAAGAAATCGCACAATAGGGGGTCAACCTGTCTAAAACCTCGTTTAGTTTCTAATTGCCCGAAGACGTCCTTCCCAATTCTGACTAAGCTAACGATACTGTTCAACCTGATTTTGCACAGCCACATAAGTTTTGCGGAGAAGCCAAATTCAGACATAGCGGCATACAGGTAGCTCCATTTCGTGCTGTGGAAGACGGCTTTAAAGTCAACGAAAGGGTGATGTGTGTAAATTCTTTCCTCGCGGGTTTTTTTCAATATTTGGGGTATAATAAAATTCTGATCGATGATAAGTTTACCAGGTCTGAAGCCGCACTGATAAGGTCTAATCAGCCAGTTCATGGTGACTTCAATCATATGCTTGACAAGACAAAGAACACTTATATTTCAATCATCAGAAGTGCACTCGTCCGACCATATTTGGCAAATAAGCTGGTGCATGCGCCCTACAAACTACTCATTGCCGTATTTGAATAGCTCTGCAGTCAGTACAGCAGGGCCTTGTTATTTTTTAGTCTAGTTATTGCTGTTCTTACTTCGCCATAATCGTGTGGAGGACACTAATTCCATCTTCATCGATGGCGCGCTCGTATTCTTTATCCCTAGCCGGTACAGCGCTGTCTCCATTAAGTAGGACAAAGAAGTGTTTCCTTCATACTCTAAATACACTCTTGGCAAGTCGGTAGACACCGCATTGCATAGGGTGGTAATAAGCATAGAGAAATCCCTGGAATATAAGGAGTATGCTCTAGGAGTCTTCTTGGACATTGCCGGGGCTTTCAATAATGTTGCAAAATGGGCGATTATGGATGGTCTTAATTACATTAAAGTACCTTAATCAGATGGATCGGCTGCATGTTAAATTGCAGAAAGATTACATCACAATGGGGATTGTACGAGGCCACGAAATCAGTGGACAGGGGCACGCCGCAGGGAGGGGTGCTATCACCTCTGCTGTGGACGCTGGTCATCAACCAACTGCTCAGGCAATTCGATGAGGGACCCGTAAAACTTACGGCTTACGCAGATGACGTTGCAATTGTCATAAGTGGAAAGTGCCTTCCAACGATTAGTTCTTTGATGGATCGGGCGCTTCGCGATATTCATACCTGGGCATCTAATGTCGGGTTGAAAGTCAATGCGGAGAAGACGGATATGGTCTTGTTTACAAAGAGGTACAAGGTCCCAAATTGGACCAGGCCTAAGTTAGGAGGGGTGACTTTACAGGAGAAACCTTGCACAAAATATTTAGGAATCATCCTAGACAGTAAGCTGTCATGGAAGCTCAACGTGGAGGAGAGGGTCAAGAAGGCCTCAACGGCACTCTACGCATGTAAAAGAATGCTGGGGTGTACGTGGGGCCTATCGCCCTCTCTTTCTCATTGGGTTTTTACAGCGATTGTAAGCCCTATTCTATACTATGGAGTTCTTGTTTGGTGGAAAGCCACACAAAAAACAACATACCTCAAAAAATTAGAGGGGGTATGCAGACTATCGATGCTTAGCATTACGGGAGCCCTGAAAACAACCCCGACGGCTGCACTGTATGCCATTTTGCACACCCCACCTGTAGACCTGGTAGCAAAGAACAAAGCGTTAACGACCGCAACCAGGCTCGGTGCTTCGGCCACTATACCATATGGCCATAGTAGTATAGCGTCATCAATCACAAGACGAACAGACTACATGATTCCCTATCTGGGCTTTGAGGGAGATCTTAAGGCCACAATAGAGGTGGACGGTTGGCGCAAGAGTGCGCAAATGGCGGACGAGGCGATACATGTGTACACCGATGGTTCCAAAGTAGTGGAAGGAGTAGGGTCTGCGGTATACTGCGCTGATCCGGAAATAAGCAGATCCTACAGGCTGCCGGATTACTGTAGCGTTTTCCAAGCGGAAATATTAGCCGTAACCAAAGCAGTAGAAACCCTGGAAGAGAATAGCTTAAGCTGCAACCGTGTTAACTTTTATATTGACAGTCAAGCAGCAATTAAGGCAATAATCTCGCATAGCACAGCATCTAAATACGTGTTAGAGTGTAAGCAGTCTCTGGAGAGAATCGGGACAGGGAGAAGCATACATCTATATTGGGTCCCAGGGCATATGGGAATAGATGGGAATTAAAAAGCGGATGAACTAGCTAAAAATGGCGCATCCCTTGAAGCTTGCTCCGTAGATGTCCCAATTAGATTGGGCGAGATTAAGAGAAGGCGAGAGGTGCACATGATCGACCAAGCGGGAAAGGCGTGGGTTCAAGCGCGGGGCTGTAAAGTGTCGAAGATTATGTGTAGGTCTTACAACCTTAGACTAACACAGTTGCTCCTATCATTAAAACGAGAGGACTGTAGACTCATGACGGGTATTCTGACTGGACACTGCCTTCTGGCGTCACATGCCTTTAAACTAGGCTTGGTCAGTGATAGCAGATGTAGGAAGTGCGGGTTGGAGGAGGAAACGATCGAGCACGTTCTGTGCTCGTGCCCTGCACTGGCCAGGCTAAGACTCCAGCTATTAGGAGTGATACAGCTGTCAGATCTAGAAGCAGCAAGTGGCTTAAGTCCTAGGAAGCTTCTAGTATTTGCCAAGAGGACGGAGTTATTTTATAACATAAGTCCTGGTTTTTGATAGGGTTTTTCAGTTTGGTCGTTAAAACAAACTTCTGGTAACACTACGGACTCAATCAGTCTATGTGAGGTCCCCATGGACCGGCCAGTTCAACCTACCTACCTACCTTGATATCGGTGAAAAAGTCGACATACCATTGTTTTTGTTATTGATATTAGAGAAAAATTACAAAATATATTTTTGTTTTATTCAATGAACGGCCATAAAATTCCATTTATAACTTTACAATCTGCCTCAATTAAGATAATCAATAACACTTTGTAGACCACACTTTGGGAACAATAGCGTCACAAAATTCGAGGTTTGGGAATAAGGTTAGGTTCTGTAATGTACCATGTCGGATCGCCAGATGTTACAGCGGCAGTGCAATGTTATACGGGCGTGCATGCTAGTTGGACCTGGTCTAAGCTCTTCGGCTGGGGTGGATACTTGTATAAACTATTCACACTGCATACATACATAAACATAATTTTCATGCACTTGATTTTCTTTTAATATAAAATCCTAATATAAACAACAGCAAATTACACATCGGACAATAATCCCAGACAACACAAAATACCAGATAAGCGGACGGACGCATGGAAAATTGTTTCCTACGGGGAACGTAAATTGTAGCGAAACAAGACGACAACAGAACGACAAGAATGGAACTGCATCATGGAGACTCAGATGTTATTCAGTCTCCGCTCTCTCCCTTCCCAACCATTCTACGAGAGTACACCATCTCTCCCGTCCCAACCTAATATAAGAATCAGCGCCTGAGATCACATAGTTTTATACCACTTACACTTTATTCATTTTAATTAAAATTCATTATCGTTACATAACAAAGTATATTGTTTGCAGTGAGAGGAATCGTTTAATATTCTCTCTCAATGCACTAACACTTAAGCAAAACGAATTCAAACATTTAACGAACTCGAACACATATGTGTAAACGAACTTACACATGCAAATTAAATACAGGAAAATTACCGAAGAGCAAGCGAGAATAAAACCGTTTATAACACTTTCGAATAATTTTATTGAAGTATATGTATGGATGTGCAAAATCAATCAGTTCACTTACCAAAAGGAACAAACGACAACAAAAACAAACACGCCAAATATACAGCGATACGACAGAGGCAATGAAAACTCAGCAAAGAGATTTTGTATTTTGCAAAACACACATACACCACAACCAGTCTTATAACCCTTATGTACGTACCTTTATTAACCCTTGATGATCCCACGTTGTTTGCGCAAACAGCAGGTCCTCACTGGAAATTTGGTGGAATTTTGTTATGTATACGCTATATTCCCGCTTTACACCATGACAATTGTGAATATACTTATGTACTTTTTAGGCAAAAATATTCAAGAATTTAAAATAAAAAAAAAAAACAAAAAAAAAAAAAAAAGACTAAAGAGCCGAACTCGAAATTTGTTTGAGCTTATTCCAAAAAAAATTACGCAAAGGCGTTTTTACATTACGAACATAAAAAAAATTATTTTAGAAAGATTAATTCTTACAGAAATAGATACATGTACATATATGTATCTACGTTGATACTATGTACGTAATTTTATAAAAATGAAGAAATATAGAAATATAAGTATGATGAAATGTCGGAGATTTATGTTGTATGTCTGGTTGTAAATTGGTAGTCAATATAGCTGTAAACAAATACGTGAATAATTTCGGAAATCCGTATTGTAAGTTAGGTATTGCTATGGTTTAAACTGATGCAGATGTGTATAGTTGTAAAGCTAAGTATTCAGCTGAGGTAACTTGTAGATAATCCTATAGAGAAAATAGGTCGCAATTTAGAACTTTGCACAGGGAGTTCCTTATATAGTAATATATAGATATACGTACCAAGAAGGTATTGTACAATGCACGAGTTATTGTGAGGAAAAAGTACATATATGGTAGGTGAAGCCACTAAATTTGGCTGAATTGGAGCACCTTCTTCAGCGAACCACCATCATAAGGGAGTTGGCCATATTCGGCTGAAAATTACTTAACGGCACTTTATTTGTACTTCCTTTTTGGAATATATATAGCGTTTGTTTGTTTGCAAACAATTTAAAAAATTTTACTTGTGCACTTTCAAAACTTTCCACTTTAGAATATATTATTCATTGAAACTTCTTACACTGAGATGTGTTCTTTGGCACGACTTCGAACAAAATGGACGAGTCTAAGCAAACGTTAATCAGGCGTCACTTTTAAAATTGTATGCAATTCGTTCTTATTTTGCTGTAATGCTCTAAATGTGTTCGCCTTCCATGACATATAACTAATTATATGACAGGAATGCCTTTTCTGTACAGTGGAGGTAAAAATTATTAAACCTGCCTAGGATTCAAACATAGCACACATCACAAACACAAATTCTAACCAAAAGCTTGTCTACCGTTTGGAATTTGAAAATATGAGTGCTATATATGTAAAAAAAACTGTAATGGTACGAACTAACCCAACGAACTTCTAGGTTAAGATTTATTCTGTGGTTTCACAGTGGTTGTATATCTTTACAGTGAAATGTTCCGAGTAACTTTCCGTCTTCGCCTTCCAATACATAGTACGCCGTACCTTGTTTACTTCGAACCCGCGCCTTGAGAAACGTAGGAGCTAACTTGCTATTGAAGTTCTTGCTTTGGTTACTCTGTGAGAAGTTTCTACGCAAAACCATCTGACCCTCCTTGAAAGAAATTGGTCTTGCCCGTAAATTGTAAATTCTCTCGTTTGTCTTGTAAAATTTTTGTATATTGGTACGCACGGTATCCCGAATTAATGAAAGGGTATTATGTCTTTGTTCCATACTTTGTACGCGGCCTTCTTCCAACATACCAAGATTACGAAGTAACTCATAATTGTTACCGTGTGTCATCATGTGTTGACCAAAGACAGCAAAATATGGGTTTGTTAATGTCGACTGATGAATGGAATTCCGCAAAGAGCAGTTGATGCTACTCAAGTGCTGGTCCCATTCACGTTGATCACCTTTGATGTAGGCGCGAAGTGCTGCATTTATGGAGCGATTGACGCGCTCCGAACTGTTACTTTGCGGAGAGTACGCAGCGGTACACACATGCTTAATGCCACATTTTGTCAAAAAGGTTTCAAATTCACCAGATTTGAACTGGCTGCCATTATCGCTTACCAGAACTTCCGGTACGCCAAATACGTCAAACACATGTTCCTTAAGAAAGTTGACAATAGGTGTCGTTGTGAACTTTTTCAAGGGGCAAAGGAAAGTAAATTTGGATAATTGGTCAAGAACTATCAAAATCCCTATATTTCCGTTCTTGGACCTCGGAAAAGGGCCGATCAAATCTATAAAAAGTCTTTGGAAAATGCGTTCCGTCGATACAAATTTTCCCATCAGAGGTCTCAGTGTTTTTGTCGGATGCTTTGTAGTCTTACACGTGACACATTTTCCTACGTAATCACGCACAGAGCGCAAAAGCCCTGGCCAAAAGAAAAATCGTCTAACACGCTCAACGGTCTTCGCTATGCCACCATGTGAGCTCGTGGGGTGGTCGTGTGCACTGCGTAAAATATCATCTCTCAAGCTTTCAGGTACAACGAGCTTCCAAGACGACTCTTGCTGTTCTACATCTCCTGTGTAGTATTCCGTACGGTGATATATGAAGTTTTCCCGAACTTCAAAATCAGGGTACTTATCTTTATTTACCAAGATCTTGTTCCGAAGATCTGCGTAGTTCGACTCACTAAAAGCTGTGGAAGAAAGGTCAATGATAGGTACATAGTCTGCATTTAAATCGGCTATGTTGACTTCGAACGCTCGCGAAAGAGCATCTGGTACTACATTGTTAGTACCTTTACGGTGTTCAATCCTAAACTTGAACGCTTGCAGCTTGAGAGCCCATCGTGCTAAACGACCGCTTAGATCTGATTGATTCATCAGCCATCGTAAACTCGCATGATCTGTTATTATTTTGAACTTTTGTCCTTCCACGTAAGACCGAAATTTCTTCACAGCTAAAACTGCTGCCAAACATTCTTGCTCAGTGACAGAATAGTTCCGCTGGGCCTTGTTCAATTTTTGAGACATATAAGCGATGGGAACTTCGTCTTCATTCTCATTTAACTGTGCGAGTACTGCTCCTACTCCGTTTTGGCTTGCGTCGCACTGTATAATAAACGGTTTTGTAAAATCAGGGTTAGCTAGAAACGGTGCTGACGTTAGTCGCTGTTTCAGTATGTCAAAAGATTCTTGTGCTTGTACGGTCCAATCAAAGGATTTATTCTTTTTGAGCAGTTCAGTCAGCGGTTGAGTCACGTCTGCAAAGTTTGCTATAAAGCGTCGATACCAGCCTGCCATTCCTAAGAAGCGGCGTAGCTGTCGCACTGATTGAGGTTGTGGAAAATCTACTATAGCCGAAACTTTTGATGGGTCTACTTTAAGTGTTCCATTACCCACAAGGTATCCCAGATATTTTACTTCTTTTAAACAAAATTTACTCTTGCCGACATTTATAGTAAGCCCTGCCTTACGTATCAATAATGCAACTTCTTGTAGTAACTCAACATGCGATGCAAAATCTTCTGAGACTATTAGAAGATCGTCCAAATACACAAATACCCGTTCTTTCAGGTTGTATGGAATTACCTTATCCATCAAGCGACACATCGTTTGAGGAGCGTTGCACAACCCAAACGGCATCACTTTAAATTGATAAAGAGGACGATTGGGAACTGTAAAAGCTGTCATTTCGCGCGACTTGGCCTCTAGTGGAATCTGCCAGAATGCGTCTTTTAGATCCAAGCTAGTAATAAATTCCGCACGAGGTAACCGGCTCAAAATACCGTCTATATGAGGTAATGGATACGCGTCTTTACGTGTTATTTCGTTAACTTTACGACTGTCCAAGCATAATCTAACCTTTCCTGGTTTTCTCACAAGCACTACCGGCGATGACCAAGCACTGCTTGACTCTTCAATTACTCCTAGTTTTAACATGCGCTCAATTTCTACTCCCATCAATTTTTCAATGGCTGGTGAGACAGGAAAATGTCTTTGCTTGATTGGCTTAGCAGTTCCTACGTCTATCTCATGTTCAAGCAATGTAGTCTTACCTAAACCATTCTCCTCGTAGGATGGAAAGCAACTAATGGCCGCATTGAGTTTACGTTGTTGTTCAACTGTCAGATCGTGATGGTTTTCATTAACAGTTGGTAATAAAGTTTCGCTTATTATATGAGGAGCTAGCTGGAACGTTTGCCAAAAATTTACTCCTAAGTATACGTCTTGTGACAAACTGGATATGATATAGAATTCTACGGGTTTTGTATCTTGCTTGTAAGTAGTCATTAACTCAACAACACCTTCTACATTTTGCCTTGTACCGTCTGCGGTTCGTGCAAAAGTTTTCAGTGGTTTAAATGCCAATTCATATTTCTTATTTATTATTTCCTCAGCTAATTTTCCCCCTATACAACTTATTGAAGCCCCCGAGTCTAATAACCCAAGCATGTCGAAGTTCATAATACGAATAGCTGCATACGGTCTAACATCTCCTGGCTTACAAATGATGCTCGATAATAATTGGTTACGTTTAACACCTATCTCTTTCCAAAATTCTTTAGCTCTAACTGCTGAACGCGTATGCTTAAAAATATGTTCGCGCCTAGTTTTATATTCCTTAAGACGTTCATGAAAAGGTTTGATAGGATGTACTTGTGGTAAATCCAATAAATCCTTTGTCACATTTGGTGGTCTTAAAACTTGTACTAATTCTGGCTCTGCGCTTGCAGAGGTTTCGGATGTTTGCGGTTGTCGTTGCAAACATCCCGTAGCGCGTTTCCCGACTTGTTACAATTTGGACAAGTTGGTAAAAAGAATGCTATTAACCCGCACCCATAACAAAACACACGCCGCGGCTTAATGCATTGTTTGTAATTGTGTCCCGCCTCGTCACAATTCCAACACTTCCTATTGGCTAAATCTGATACTGCTGATATTTCATCGGAAGCGTTGTTAACTTCCTCATTAATATCCACGTGTTTGACTTCCGAAATTTGTCTGCCTGGAACTCGAAATTGCTTAAAAGGAACTTTTTGTGCACCTTGCACAGTGTCAAAGAAATTTTCGCGTCTTAGGCAAGCACGACGTAAATCGTTGAGAGATGTAATGTCGAAATGTAATAATTCTAATCGCACATCAGGTTTGAGATTTTGTATTAAAGTTTCCACGAGCTCTCTTTCAGACAACGGAGTGCTTAGTGAATCACACAGACATAATACACCTTCTAGAAATTTTTCAAAAGGCTCATTCGGTTTTTGTTTCCTGTTGCGAATAGTTTCTTTAATGTCAAAATCTGTACGAATATCCCTAAAGTTTCTTTTCAGAGCATCACAGAATGAAAACCATTCAAATACTCCATTAGCGCGATGGTATCGCCAAAACCAATTTTTGGCCTTACCCTCAAACAAAATATGTGCGTTTTGGCAAAGGGCATCAAAGTCGCCACGTAATGATGACGTTGTTAATGCGTTCACCCTATAAATAAATTCGCTAACAGATATGCCCTGAGAAGAACCATCAAAAACTAATTTCCAATTTGAAATTATCTTAGCGATTCCACCTGCTGATAAAAACGTTTCTGCGCTTTGCGATCGAGCAGAACGCGTACGCGTAGCTTCTGTGTAGTAAGGTGTCGGATCAGCGGAAGATTGTCCTACCCTACTATTTTGTAAATTAACAGCTGTCCTGCCCTGACTGGGTAAATCATCGCGAGGTCGTGACTGATTTAGGTTCATCGCTGAAAAATTACCTTCTAAAGAATTTGTTAATAACCTTTCAATGGTATTTTGAATATCGCGTGTTACTAATTCTTGTTGTCGACGCACTACAGTTTCTACTACTTCTTCTATACGGTCAAGATCATTCTGTTGGGTCAGTCTATTTTGGTTCAATCGGTTAATGCGAGAATTACGATTTTGTCGACGCGATATGCTCGAATCCCCTGTGTTATTTACTTCACCATGTTCTAGTGAAGCCGTGTCTGACACTGCTAAACGTCTATGAGTGATTCGTCCCCCCATAGAAATGGGTTCTGATATGGGTTCTAGAGATATATTTTGTCCACCGTGATTGGTCATAAAATTACTATCAATTTGTCTGCGACAAAGTGGACAAGAATTGCTACTATATACCCACCTTGCTATACATTCTCCATGAAATCTGTGCTGACAAGGAGTAATTACCATGTCAGAATCCAACAAAGTTTCATTGCAAATGGTACACAATGAATCTTGTGCATCCTCTACTTCTAAATTTTCATCACTGCGATGAACAGGCATTTTGTTACAATCGCAAAAAAAATTGTTAATCAAACTAAAGATAAAAAAAAAATACCGAAGATTCTTCGACAAAGCTCACATTCACCGAAAATTATTTCCTTGTTAAATCTTTGAAGTATTATTGTTACTACAATCCGATTAAATTATGAATATCTTTATTATTTTCGATTTATAAAGTATTTGTTAAAATTTGTAGTTAAAATTATATATAAGTGCTTTTACTGCTAAATATGAATTCTTTCAGCAAAAATTTAATCCAAATAAAAAAATCTCGGTAATTTCTATGTGATCCCACGCTGACTTCCAGTGGCCGCCGTGTTCCCTTCTTCTCGTCTGCTTCGCGAATGAAAATAAAACAATTGTGTGCCAGATCTTTGCTAACTGCTATTATTTGCAAACACTCAACTTATCCAAAGCCGACCATATGTTTACAAAAGTATAACAGTTTGAGGAGATTGAAATTCAGAAGCAATTCAATGGTAGAGTGTAACAAACATATTACTTTAACTCTATTCCAAAAGAAAAGCAAATGAGGTCAATCACCCCAGTGAGAAATTGTTCGTCAAAATATGACTGAATGTGGTTAAGAAAACGGCCTCCGCATTTTAACCTAATTCCAACACTCTGTCACCCCTGACACTGATAAAGAGATAAAATTTTATTCGGGTACCCGCGAAAGCGAGGGCCCCACGTTGGGCGCCATTTTTATGTAATGTACCATGTCGGATCGCCAGATGTTACAGCGGCAGTGCAATGTTATACGGGCGTGCATGCTAGTTGGACCTGGTCTAAGCTCTTCGGCTGGGGTGGATACTTGTATAAACTATTCACACTGCATACATACATAAACATAATTTTCATGCACTTGATTTTCTTTTAATATAAAATCCTAATATAAACAACAGCAAATTACACATCGGACAATAATCCCAGACAACACAAAATACCAGATAAGCGGACGGACGCATGGAAAATTGTTTCCTACGGGGAACGTAAATTGTAGCGAAACAAGACGACAACAGAACGACAAGAATGGAACTGCATCATGGAGACTCAGATGTTATTCAGTCTCCGCTCTCTCCCTTCCCAACCATTCTACGAGAGTACACCATCTCTCCCGTCCCAACCTAATATAAGAATCAGCGCCTGAGATCACATAGTTTTATACCACTTACACTTTATTCATTTTAATTAAAATTCATTATCGTTACATAACAAAGTATATTGTTTGCAGTGAGAGGAATCGTTTAATATTCTCTCTCAATGCACTAACACTTAAGCAAAACGAATTCAAACATTTAACGAACTCGAACACATATGTGTAAACGAACTTACACATGCAAATTAAATACAGGAAAATTACCGAAGAGCAAGCGAGAATAAAACCGTTTATAACACTTTCGAATAATTTTATTGAAGTATATGTATGGATGTGCAAAATCAATCAGTTCACTTACCAAAAGGAACAAACGACAACAAAAACAAACACGCCAAATATACAGCGATACGACAGAGGCAATGAAAACTCAGCAAAGAGATTTTGTATTTTGCAAAACACACATACACCACAACCAGTCTTATAACCCTTATGTACGTACCTTTATTAACCCTTGATGATCCCACGTTGTTTGCGCAAACAGCAGGTCCTCACTGGAAATTTGGTGGAATTTTGTTATGTATACGCTATATTCCCGCTTTACACCATGACAATTGTGAATATACTTATGTACTTTTTAGGCAAAAATATTCAAGAATTTAAAATAAAAAAAAAAAACAAAAAAAAAAAAAAAAGACTAAAGAGCCGAACTCGAAATTTGTTTGAGCTTATTCCAAAAAAAATTACGCAAAGGCGTTTTTACATTACGAACATAAAAAAAATTATTTTAGAAAGATTAATTCTTACAGAAATAGATACATGTACATATATGTATCTACGTTGATACTATGTACGTAATTTTATAAAAATGAAGAAATATAGAAATATAAGTATGATGAAATGTCGGAGATTTATGTTGTATGTCTGGTTGTAAATTGGTAGTCAATATAGCTGTAAACAAATACGTGAATAATTTCGGAAATCCGTATTGTAAGTTAGGTATTGCTATGGTTTAAACTGATGCAGATGTGTATAGTTGTAAAGCTAAGTATTCAGCTGAGGTAACTTGTAGATAATCCTATAGAGAAAATAGGTCGCAATTTAGAACTTTGCACAGGGAGTTCCTTATATAGTAATATATAGATATACGTACCAAGAAGGTATTGTACAATGCACGAGTTATTGTGAGGAAAAAGTACATATATGGTAGGTGAAGCCACTAAATTTGGCTGAATTGGAGCACCTTCTTCAGCGAACCACCATCATAAGGGAGTTGGCCATATTCGGCTGAAAATTACTTAACGGCACTTTATTTGTACTTCCTTTTTGGAATATATATAGCGTTTGTTTGCTTGCAAACAATTTAAAAAATTTTACTTGTGCACTTTCAAAACTTTCCACTTTAGAATATATTATTCATTGAAACTTCTTACACTGAGATGTGTTCTTTGGCACGACTTCGAACAAAATGGACGAGTCTAAGCAAACGTTAATCAGGCGTCACTTTTAAAATTGTATGCAATTCGTTCTTATTTTGCTGTAATGCTCTAAATGTGTTCGCCTTCCATGACATATAACTAATTATATGACAGGAATGCCTTTTCTGTACAGTGGAGGTAAAAATTATTAAACCTGCCTAGGATTCAAACATAGCACACATCACAGTTCTCAAATGTAGGTCAAATTGAGATTAAGTATAAATATGAGGATGCTATTAATAATAAATAAAAGCAACACATTCCATCGTTTAAAATTTTAATTCGTAATTATTGCTCGTGTCGATAATTATACAAATATGTATGTCTAGATGTGTATAAATATGTACACATATATGGAGATGAATACATTCTCACGCATATATTGAACAGTTTGCGAATTACATAAAATTTAGTATGTCATTACCCAATAAACAACGGAAGGAAAAATCTCAAAGGTTGCGTAAAAATTTAATTCACAGGCCAAACGTTTCATAAAATTTAATTTTCAACTTGTTAATAATTTGAAAAACATTTGAAAATATTTCCAAAAATTGGTTTAAAATACTTATTTGCATGAATTATTGCATTATTTGCGGCCTTCATGCACACACAAACGCCATTTCACAAAAATACAGCGCTATCAGCTGAGTTGCAAGGCTAAGTTATGGGCTTTTCTATTCTGGAAAAAAATTAGGCTTTTCAACTGGGTCACCTGGCGCTATGCAAAATGTGGCTATTTAAGTGGAAAGTGCGCTTCATAATTCCTTAATATTTTTTTCCAAATATTCTCACTAGGAGCGCTCTATGGAAAAATGTTAAGGGAAATTTGTGTAATATTACTATTAAATTTTATTATTACTATTAAATTTTGCATAAAAAAAACTTGATACCCTTCTGACATGACGAAAATTATTTAAACAAAATTAACATTTTAACCAAAAAAAAAACAGTGCGTGTGTTTGTTCGCTGTGAATGGTACGATCAAACTTGCTTTAAGTGGAACATTATGGTTAACATACATACATATACAGCATTAACTTCGGGAGTACATTTATAGGCATGCATTGTAACGAATTCAGGGCAATTCTTCTTATTTGCAACCTTCTACTAACGTTCGAATCACAGTGCGTGTGTTTGTTCGCTGTGAATGGTACGATCAAACTTGTTTTAAGTGGAACATTATGGTTAACATACATACATATACAGCATTAACTTCGGGAGTACATTTATAAGCATGCATTGTAACGAATTCAGGGCAATTCTTCTTATTTGCAACCTTCTACTAACGTTCGAATCACTAAACTGTTGAATAAATAACTCCACTAATAAATAATACAAAATGGCCTTTATTAAAGTACTTCACAATAACACTTCTACTTCTCGACAGATAGGCGTGCTTAAATCAAACTGATTGGTCGTGCCTCAGCTGGCGCTGCTTTTATACTCTTCGGTTTCCTCGTTGGCATATTTCTAGGCGTTTCTATTTCTAAAATTTACTAGTTCGCTGAAGATTGCATACTTTTGTGAGTATCTCAGAAATATGCATGTGTGTGTGTGAGAACTACTTTGCTGATGATTGCATTCTTTTGTGAGTAACTCTCCGCTGCTGTATGTACATTTGTGTAGACATAATGATTGTTTTGTTGCTTAGTATCGCTTAGAGTTGCTGATATTCGTCACAGTATGTATTTTCATTTCATATCAGCATGATATATTTATGTACATAGTTATGGGTGTTGCCACATTAGTGCAATTTATACATCTTTTGAAAAATACTCTTTCTTTAAAAATTTTAGACATTTCGTTAAAATACTTAAGCAAAATTGCTATTTATAGATATGTTTGTATGTATATTAGACTGGGTCAATTTATTAACCTGTATATCGCGCTATCGGTTTTTCGATAGGATTTGGGCTCAGGAAAAAAAGTTCCACTACGCATACCCACAAAAATAATTTTGGAGCCTGCAAAAAAAATAGCGAAAGGGTAAATTTTTCGAGCAAAACACTCCACAAAACCCAAAAAATTGTTTTTTTTTTTTTTTCAAAAAACCGTTGTAAAAACGTTGGCGATAACAGTTTTTTGAACAAAAAATATTTTTTGCATTTTTTTTTTTGCAGGCTCGAAAATTATTTTTTTGGGTACGCGTAGTGGAACTTTTTATCCTATCGAAAAATCGATGGCGCGATATAGGTTAACCTTCGTCCATACAAATCGACCCAGGTTAATGTATATGCTAATGCTTGTGCACTAAGAAGATTTAATCTATCTATCTCTATACATATAAATAAGGATGTATATATGTTTTTATGCAGCTTATGAACTCCGAAACTACTCCTCCGGTTTTATTCAAATTTTAGGGACGTTCATAGCAAACCGAAAAGTGTTCCTGTGAAGTTGCTTGCGGGGACGAAGATGGATCTATTCGAACGAATAGGTAGCGCTTTGCCTAGATTAGTATTAACGACACTTCTGTTCCGGGAAATGGACCACGGACCGACTGGGACTAGGAGAGGGACTGGGACTTTTGTGCTGGGATTGTAACTGGAAATGGAACTGGGTCTAGGAATAGGGGATTGACATACATCTCAGAACTGACCTTAAATGAACATTGAACAAAATTGTTTATTGGGTATGACCGTTCATTGCTCTATTAATTAGTTCATGTAAGTTTTGTTTGTTTCGGTAATTGCATTTACCTAGAATTAAATATGGGAATGTCTGTTTGTTTGTTTCCAAGTTACGAATGTGAAACTAATCTGGCTCTAAATTTATTCAATACAAATATTTTTTGTATCCTTCTAAACTGCTTCCAAAGCTTAACACCCAGAAGATTGACCTGTTTCACTTATTGCACTAATAATTCCTACATATTTCTTGCGGCCGGCATAAGCTGATCTCATGTTGATTGGAGCCAGAATTAAACATTTGAAGTACTATGCCAGACAATTTGGAGCAAGAGTGCGCCGCCTGAAATCTTTTATTGGAAATTCAAAATTAATAACGACCCAACCTAATAATTATGTAAGCATAAACGTGATAAACGTAATGGTTTCTCACACATATATTTGTGCTCGTATGCAATATATGGATTGCATCAAAATTGCATTAATAAGCAAAATGAAAGCAATGTTCCAGTACAAGTGGGTAATAATACGCTTCCAAGTACGTGCGTACGAAATAGTGAATGGTGAAATCAACTTGCGGTGAAACACCAAACTAATCATAAACCAAGTAAGGAATTACAGCTTGCACAACTTTTAAATTACCTTCTTTTAAAATTGGGCGGTGCCACGCCCATTGTTCAAAATTTTACTAATTTTTTATTCTGCGTCATGAAATCAACGCACCTACCAAGTTGAATTATCGCACTTTTTCGGTTTTTCGAAATTTTGGATATCGAAAAAGTGGGCGTGGTTATAGTCCGATTTCGTTCGTTTTGAATAGCGATCTGAGATGAGTGCCCAGGAACTTACGTACCAAATTTCATTAAGATAGCTTAAAATTACTCAAGTTATCGTGTTTACGGACAGACGGACGAACGGATATCGCTAATTGAATTTCTTTTTTCGCCCACATCATTTTGATGTATAGAAGTATATATCTATCTCGATTAGTTTATGCCTGTACCGTTATGCTTACTTACTTACTTAATTGGTGCTTAACCGTCTAAACGGTTATGGCCGTCCAACAAGGCGCGCCAGTCGCTCCTTCGCTCCGCCAACCGGCGCCAATTGGTCACACCAAGGGAGTTTAAATCGTTTTCCACCTGGTCCTTCCAACGGAGTGGGGGCCGCCCTCTACCTCTGCTTCCATAGGCGGGTTCCGATAGAAACACTTTCTTGGCCGGATCATCATCTTTCATTCGCATAACATGGCCTAGCCAGCGCATCCGCTGCGTTTTAATTCGCTGGACTATGTTGTTGTCTGCGTATAGCTCGTACAGCTCATCATTAAATCTTCTTCGGTATTCGCTATCGCCAACGCGTAGAGGTCCATAAATCTTTCGAAGAACTTTTCTCTCGAACACTCCCAAAGCCACTTCATCTGCTGTTGTCATGGTCCATGCTTCTGCCCCATATAGCAGGACGGGTACGATAAGTGACTTGTAGAGTATGATTTTCGTTCGCCGAGAGAGGACTTTACTTTTCAATTGCCTACCTAGTCCAAAGTAGCATTTATTGGCAAGATTGATTCTTCGCTGGATTTCAGTGCTGATGTTGTTGCTAGTGTTGATGCTGGTTCCCAAATAAACGAAGTATTTTACTATTTCGAAATTATGGCTGCCAACAGTAGCGTGGTTGCCAAGGCGCGTATGCGCTGACTCTTTGCTCGATGACAGCAGGTACTTCGTTGTGTCCTCATTCACCATCAAACCCATCTTGACCGCTTCTTTTTCCAGTTTGGAGTAAGCAGAACTAACATCGCGGATGTTTAGGCCGATGATATCAATGTCATCAGCATATGCCAGTAATTGCACACTTTGATAGTATATTGTTCCAGTGCGGTTAAGTTCTGCAGCTAGTATAATTTTCCCCTGCATCAAATTAAAGAAATCGCACGTTAGGGGGTCACCCTGTCTGAAACCTCGTTTAGTTTCGAACGGCTCGGAGAGGTCCTTCCCAATTCTGACTGAGCTGATGGTGTTGCTCAACGTCATTTTGCACAGCCGTATAAGTTTTGCGGGGAAACCAAATTCAGACATAGCGGCATATAGGCAGCTCCTTTTCGTGCTGTCGAAGGCGGCTTTAAAGTCGACGAAGAGGTGATGTGTGTCAATTCTCTTTTCACGGGTTTTTTCCAAGATTTGGCGCATTGTGAAAATCTGGTCGATGGTAGATTTACCAGGTCTGAAGCCGCACTGATAAGGTCCAATCAACCGGTTCACGGTGGGCTTCAATCTTTCGCACAATACACTTGAAAGGACCTTATATGCGATATTAAGAAGGCTGATTCCACGATAGTTGGTGCATTTTGCAGTATCCCCCTTCTTGTGGACTGGGCAAAGAACACTTAGATTCCAACCGTCGGGCATGCTTTCGTCCGCCCATATTTTGAAAAGAAGCTGATGCATGCGCCTTACCAACTCCTCGCCGCCGAACTTGAATAGCTCCGCAGGCAATCCATCAGCGCCCACGGCCTTGTTGTTTTTCAATCTGGTTATTGCTATTCTAACTTCGTCATAATCGGGCGAGGGGACATATATTCCATCATCTTCGATTGCGGGATCGGGTTCTTCATCTCTGCGCGGTGAATTGCTGCCTCCATTCAGGAGAGCAGAGAAGTGTTCCCTCCATAATCTAAGCACTCTCTGGACATCAGTTACAAGGTCGCCGTTTTCATTCCTACAGGAGTTTGCCCCGGTCTTAAAACCTTCCGTCTGTCGCCGTATTTTTTGGTAGAATTTTCGGGCGTTATTCCTGGTGGCTAGCAGCTCAAGCTCCTCGCACTCACGCCTTTCTGCTTCTGCTTTTTTCTTCCTGAAAAGGCGTCTCGCTTCCCTTTTCAACTCACGATAGCGTTCACACATTCCTCTTGTCGCGCTCGCTTTTAACGTAGCCCTGTAGGCAGCGTCTTTTCTTTCGGTTGCAACGCGGCATTATTCATCATACCAGTTGTTTTTTCGTGGCCGCCGGTAACCAATTTTTTCCTCGGCGGCAGTATGAAGTGCTTTGGAGATATGCTCCCACTGCTCCTGTATTCCTTCAGGATGAGTTGTGCCCTCAGAGAGCAGGTGTGAGAGTCGAGTTGCGAAATCATTGGCAGTCTGTTGTGATTGAAGCTTTTCGACGTCTAGCTTTCCTTGTGTTTTTTGTTCCTTGTTTTTAGCCGCGTTGAGGCGGGTGCGTATTTTGGCTGCAACGAGATAATGGTCCGAATCTATGTTAGGTCCTCGGATCGTTCGCACATCTAAAACACTGGAGGCATGCCGTCCGTCTATCACAACGTGATCGATCTGATTGCGAGTATTTCGATCGGGAGACAGACACGTAGCTTGATGTATCTTTTTATGCATGAACCTCGTGCTTGTTATGACCATGTTTCGAGCTCCGGCAAAGTCAATCAGCCTCAGTCCGTTAGGAGAAGTTTCATTGTGTAGGCTGAACTTTCCGACTGTAGGGCCAAGAACACCTTCTTTGCCCACCCTGGCGTTAAAGTCGCCAAGCACGACTTTTATATCATGACGGGGGCAGCGCTCGTATGTGCCTTCTAATTGTTCATAAAAAGTGTCTTTCACCTCATCGTCTTTCTCCTCTGTCGGCGCATGGGCGCAGATGAATGATATATTAAAAAATGTTGCTTTTATTCGAATAGCGGCGAGACGCTTGTCCACAGGCGTGAACGCCAGCACTTGGCAACAAAGTCTCTCTCCCACCACGAATCCGACGCCGAAACTGCGCTTATTCGCATGGCCACTCCAATATATGTCACAATTTTTGATCTTCTTTCTTCCTTGCTTCGTCCAACGCATTTCTTGGATGGCGGTGATTTCAGATTTTGCTTTGACGAGGACATCAACCAGCACCCTCCAACCGTACCGTTATGCAAACAAAATTAATATACTCTGAGAGCTCTGCTCTGCTGAGTATAATTAATGAGGTTACGACTGCGAATTTGTAATTGAGATCGAACAAGGACACAAAGAATCAAACTTTTGTAAGGTTGAGATTACTACATTGAACCGGCCAGTCAACAAAGACCACACATAAACTGAATGTGTCCATAGCGTTACCGAAATTTGTTTTAGGACCAAAAGGAAGAACCACAATCAGGTGCCAGGACTGAGTTCTGTCCTCTTGGAAAATACTAGACGTTTTCTAGGATCTAGCTTAATTGCCATTTCGAGATATGGCTAATCTGCCGCCACTAATAGCTGGAGCCTTGACTTGGCGAGCGGAGGATACGAATACTGTTACTGACGAGACCTAACTTATAAGCATGTGGCGCCAGAAGGCAATGTCCAGTTAGTATGCCTCTGGCGAGCATCTGCAGAGATATATATTGGGACGCCTTTTTTTGTTGTTGTTGTAGCAATAAGGACACTCCCCGAAAGGTAAAAAGCACAATTAAGGTACCAGCCCGACCATCTCGGGAACGATGTAGTATGAACACATGAAACCTTCAAGGCCATACCGCCCTCCCACTCCCTAGATCAGTGAGCAACTTGGAGTCGCCAGAGCCTCGGCTGTTAAAGTAACAGGATTCGCTACGGGTAGGTGAGGTTGACAATTGGGTTGGAGGAGCTACAGCAACACCTTGAAAGTGTTGCGCTACACAACCCCTTCAATCAATTTGATATTTTTGTC
Source organism: Eurosta solidaginis (assembly GCF_040869045.1). Lineage (NCBI taxonomy): Eukaryota > Metazoa > Arthropoda > Insecta > Diptera > Tephritidae > Eurosta > Eurosta solidaginis. The sequence goes on from NC_090319.1 coordinate 71,705,455, forward strand.
GCCTCTTACGACACGCATAGCTGCCGCGGGTATATTCTGAGCCCCTTAGCCCGCTGGGGGACGTCTTTTGTCGTTTCAGCGATTGTTTCACCCACCCCCCTTTGCCAACACATCGGCCTTTCCGTTACCTTCTATTCCTTTATGACAGTGAACCCAGAATAGATGTATGATTTGTCTTGAGCGAAGTTTTTCCAATGCTTCTTTGCATTCCAGAACACTTCTTGATGAAGTACTATTTGAGATTATTACCTTAATCGCCGCCTAACTATCCATATATATATTAACGCAACGAACGCCTATGACAATAAACCTGGAAGAACTCTATCGTTACCTTGTGACCCAAATAATATATTTCCTCTTTAAATGATGACCACTCTACAGAACTTAGTTTCAGACTATCACCAGCTTTTCGAAAAAAACCCTGCAAGATCTTAAGTTCTTTATGTCTTTTTAAAAGGTACATCAAACCTTCTTTCGGGTGTAGTACTTTTTCAAAACCTGGTCCATATGCCTCATGATAGTGTAACGGTGTAACGGTTGCAGATTAGAAGCCAAAGATCATTCTACTTCAATTCAAAAAACGCTGAAGAGTTTTTAAAGGAACAAATGCACTCATAGAAGAGGTGCCCTTATTCAGAAACAATATTCGATCTTTTGTGTTACTTGGACCCTCACTTAAACCTGCAACCTGTGGTGTGGTAGGCTAGGTAAGGGGAAAATATAATTAAATGCAGTTACCAGCTTATGGGACTTTGCTTAAATCATCATAGCATCAAGCATATTCATCTGTAGGTTTGTAACACTAAGCCTCTATAGAAATCTTGTCTTTTACAATAGCACAATACGCATTAATAATTATCTTCTTAATCATTCAAGCAATTTACGCAAAATTACAATGCCGCAAAAGATAACCAGCTTTAATTGGTTTGCCATTAAGGAACTCAAATATTTAACAAGCTTGAATTTATATACGTAAATGATTAGAACCTTCTCGGACGCAACATTAGCAGATCTTGTAAAAACATTCTTAAAATTTATTTTCCTATAAATATCGTTCCATTTTACTCAGCTGCCCACATAATAATGAGTATTTCAGTCGAAACCGCAGTTTGGAAGCTAGAAAGGGGGAGAGCTCCCCTGAGTTGCGAGAGGCAGGTGAAGGACGACTTGACCTGCCTTGGTGCCCCCAACTGGCGTTAGTAACCGCGAAGCAGGATAGCTGGCGTGACTGGTTACGAAACGTCCAAAATCGCTTAGGCGGTTAGAACCAATTAATTGTGATGATTAATGGACATATAATAATCCGACTCTCACTGCAGCTGCCACTCTCACTCCACTCTCACTAAATGCGAGAAGGTTTAATGGAGTTAAGTTGATGAATCTCCTTTAATAACGCGTCCTAAAATATCAAGAGAAAGAAGGCACACGGCTTAGGGTGAAGATAAAGCACTGATGCCCAAGATACCAACGGCCAAGGGTTGAATACTCTGTCTGGTGAGACTGTAGGCCACGCTAACTATGTTGCATCTTTATAACGCGAATATACATATCAACACAGGATTGAGAGGACTTCGCGTTTCTCGACCCACGTAAGATATTGGAAGTGGAAAAACTGTGAACCTTACTAACAACCCCTATACGCAACAAATAAGAGTGGTAGGAACAGATCTATAGAACGAGGAACTAAAGGGAAAATTTATGAAGTAGGCGTAGTTGCGGAGGTGCAAGTAGGGAACAAGCACCTCAATAGTGCAAGCCTTCCAAAGAACTATTATACGATAACAGCATGGGAGGTAGAAAGCGATCAACAGAACCTGAAATTAGTGGCGAAAAACTACAGCGCGTTGGTGAAGAAGTTATAGAAATACAAACAGCTCAATGGCGCTGCGAGTCTTACAAATAAACAGCCAGTAAAGTGGCATGGAGCGAGCTATTTCTGACTCTTGAGGAGGAGTCGGTTGATGTGGTGCTGATGCAGGAGCCATGGCCCTTATCTGAAGTAAAGGTTTCTCAACTCAACACACGCCGATTCAGCGTTTATTACGCAAAGACAGAAAGCAGGGTCAGAGCAGCAGTAATGGTAAGGAAGCACCTACACTCGTGTTCTTATTTTAGCATTGAAGGCCGTGCGGTTGTGATAATATGAGAAGTTTAAGAAAAAGTGCGAACTGGTATTCAACATATATTGGTATTCATTCAGCACCCCTTAGATTTTGCTAGGTTTTAATTTAATCAAAAAAGGCGCATGGAAAAATTGTAACAGGTGGCACTGTGAGCAGAAATTTCGTTCTTCAATTCAATTACAGTTTAATGCGTAGCGCTGTAGGGCGCTATGCTCGTCTGTGGGATCAAGCTGACTTAATTTCTGATAATCTCAGTTCACTATGGGAGATGGAAGCCAGGAGAAAGAGAAAGAGGGATATGGGTGAGAGAGGAAAGAGGGCTATAGAGCTCTTTGATTATATAAAATGATTCATGCACCTGGTCCTTCTGCCAAGTTGGTGTGAGTGTTCTTTTTCTTCGCCTTCCATAGATAGACGTAACTAAGAGTACCTTAGGACCTAGTCAGCGTAGACATTGTGTTTTACCTCTCTGGACCATGTTTTGTGTCCACGTAGACACTTTTAAATCTATGAACTGCATAGAGTTCACACAGCTCATCAGTAGATCTTTTGGGGCGATAGTTGAGTACATGAAAATTGTTTAAAGACAATGAGCGGTATAAACTTCTGTGTTTTCAATTAAACATTTCCTACATTTGTAGATACATACACACAATATTTTGGGACTGTTCTGTTATGAAAAGCCTTTCTTTGTTAGATGTTAAACCATTAGAAGCTATGAAGTTTAATAAGCTCGAAAAATATTGTTCTGTTTTAAAGATTAACGTAAGATATCAGGAGCGTAAAGAATATGTGCAACTGCTTTTAAGTGCAAAACGTGAATGAAAAAAAAAATACAAGGTGCGGTAACCTCCGAAGAGATGTTGGGCCGAGCTTCTCTTCTGATTAGCGTCGTGCTCCTACAATTTTTCCTGCAAATTGGCGGGACATGACCTACATGTTTTACGCCGACTCCGAACAGCATCTACAAGTCAGGTGAGTTTTCACTGAAAGCAGAAAGGGAGGGACAGTTTGTTATACCTTTCATGAAAATGAAATGGTATATTAAGTTTGTAGCGAATCTCAAAATTGGGAATTCCAAAAAGGAAAAGAGATAGACCCACCAAGAAATATACCGAAATGATCAGGATGAAGAGCTGAGTTGATTTAGCCATGTCCGTCTGTCTTTTTGTATGGAAACTAGTCCTTCAATTTTTGAGATATCTGGATAAAATTTGGTGAGCGGGTATATTTAGGTGCCCGGTTAGACATTTGCCTGTACCGGCCGGATCGGACCACAGTAGCATATATCCCTCATACAACCAATTTTTCAGAAAAGAGGATGTTTGTCTTATCTTCCTCAATTTATCCGATTGAAGATTCAAACTTCACCATATACTTTCGTATATTGCACATATTGTTGTCTGAAAAAATGGATGAGCTCGGTCGTATATATCCCCACAACCGATTGTTCAGATAAGAAGCTTGTCGTAATTACGGCCCCATTTTAACAGCTAGAAGCTTCAAATTTCAACAAGCGCTTACGTATACAGAAGCTTACGTCATATCTTGTTGAGATAAGTAATTCATGGTCATAGCTATTTCAAGCAGGCCACAAAAAACTTGAAACCTTGCATCCTCACACAAAGTACCTACCTATTTTTTATATTTTATAAAAATCTTGAGTATGTACATCTGTTCACTATATATGTATTTCATATCTTATACAGCTGATTATTCGGATATTACGAATGGGATAAGATTATTGTTCAGCCCCATTCATGAAATGTATGAAGTCAACGGCACAGCAGACAGTCCCGTCCTTACTTGTTTCTAGTTGAAAAAGCTTCTTTAACAAGTAAGGACGGGACTGTCTTCGGCTGTGCCGAAGACTTCATACCTTTCATGAATGGGCTGAACAATAATCTTATCCCATTCGTAATCTCCGAATAATCGGATGTATAAGATAAGAAATATATATTGTGAACAGATCTACATACCTAAACAATTTTTAAGATAAATATAAAATAAAAAATAGGTAGGTACTTTGTGTGAGGATGCAAAGCTTCACGTTTTTTGTGGTCTGAATGTAAAAACTATGACTACAAATCTCGTATTTCAAAAATATATGACGTAAACGTAACCATTTGATGAAATTTGATGAATTTTGAAGCTTCTAGCCGTAAAAAAGGGGCAAAAATGACAGTTTATATGAAGTATATAATATATATACCACCGATCTCTATGATTTTTTCAGACAACAATATATGCTATACACGTAAACATTTGGTGAAATTTGAACATATCTAAACGATTTTTAAGATAAATAAAAATAAACAAGTAAGGAAGGCTAAGTTCGGGTGTAACCGAACATTACATACTCAGTTGAGAGCTGTGGAGACAAATTAAAGGAAAATCACCATGTTGTAAAAGAAACCTAGGGTAACCCTGGAATGCGTTTGTATGACATGTGTATCAAATGGAAGGTATTAAAGAGTATTTTAAGACGAAGTGGGCCGTAGTTGTATAGATGGACGCCATTTAGGGATATTGCCATAAAGGTGGACCAGGCCTGACTCTAGAATTTGTTTGAACGATATGGGTATCAAATGAAAGGTGTTAATGAGTATTTTAAAAGGGTGTGGCCCTTAGTTCTATTGGTGGAAGCCTTTTCGAGATATCGCCATAAAGGTGGACCAGGGGTGACTCTAGAATTTGTTTGTACGATATGGGTATCAAATGAAAGGTGTTAATGAGTATTTTAAAAGGGCGTGGGCATTAGTTCTATAGGTGGAAGCCTTTTCGAGATACCGCCATAAAGGTGGACCAGGGTGACTCTAGAATTTGTTTGTACGATATGGGTATCAAATGAAAGTTGTTAATGAGTATTTTAAAAGGGCGTGGGCATTAGTTCTATAGGTGGAAGCCTTCTCGAGATATCGCCATAAAGGTGGACCAGGGGTGACTCTAGAATTTGTTTGTACGATATGGGTATCAAATGAAAGGTGTTAATGAGTATTTTAAAAGGGCGTGGGCATTAGTTCTATAGGTGGAAGCCTTTTCGAGATACCGCCATAAAGGTGGACCAGGGGTGACTCTAGAATTTGTTTGTACGATATGGGTAGTATCAACTGAAAAGTGTTAATGAGTATTTTAAAAGGGCGTGGGTCTTAGTTCTATAGGTGGACGCCTTTTCTAGATATCTCCATAAAGGTAGACCAGGGGTGACTCTAGAATTTGTTTGTACGATATGGGTATCAAATGAAAGGTGTTAATGAGTATTTTAAAAGGGTGTGGCCCTTAGTTCTATTGGTGGAAGCCTTTTCGAGATATCGCCATAAAGGTGGACCAGGGGTGACTCTAGAATTTGTTTGTACGATATGGGTATCAAATGAAAGGTGTTAATGAGTATTTTAAAAGGGCGTGGGCATTAGTGCTATAGGTGGACGCCTTTTCGAGATATCTCCATAAAGGTAGACCAGGGGTGACTCTATAATTTGTTTGTACGATATGGGTAGTATCAACTGAAAATTGTTAATGAGTATTTTAAAAGGGCGTGGGTCTTAGTTCTATAGGTGGACGCCTTTTCTAGATATCTCCATAAAGGTAGACCAGGGGTGACTCTAGAATTTGTTTGTACGATATGGGTATCAAATGAAAGGTGTTAATGAGTATTTTAAAAGGGAGTGGGCCTTAGTTCTATAGGTGGATGCCTTTTCGAGATATCGCCATAAAGGTGGGCCAGGGGTGACTCTAGAATTTTTGTGTACGATATGGGTATCAAATGAAAGGTGTTAATGAGTATTTTAAAAGGGAGTGGACCTTTGTTCTATGGGTGGACGCCTTTTCGGGATATCGCCATAAACGTGCACCAGGGGTGACTCTAGAATGCGTTTGTACAACATGGGTATCAAATGAAAGGTGTTAATGAGTATTTTAAGAGGGTGTGGGCCTTAGTTCTATAGGTGGAAGCCTTTTCGGGATATCGCCATAGGGGTTGACCAGGGGTGACTCTAGAATTTGTTTGTACGATATGGGTATCAAATGAAAGGTGTTAATGAGTATTTTAAAAGGGCGTGGGCATTAGTTCTATAGGTGGACGCCTTTTCGAGATATCGACATAAAGGTGGACCAGGGGTGACTCTAGAATTTGTTTATATGATATGGGTATCAAATGAAAGGTGTTAATGAGTATTTTAAAAGGAAGTGGGCCTTAGTTCTATAGGTGGATGCCTTTTCGAGATATCGCCATAAAGGTGGGCCAGGGGTGACTCTAGAATTTTTTTGTACGATATGGGTATCAAATGAAAGGTGCTAATGAGTATTTTAAAAGGGCGTGGGCCTTAGTTCTATAGGTGGACGCCTTTTCGAGATATCGACATAAAGGTGGACCAGGGGTGACTCTAGAATTTGTTTGTACGATATGGGTATCAAATGAAAGGTGTTAATGAGTATTTTAAAAAGGAGTGGGCCTTAGTTCTATATGTGGACGCCTTTTCGAGATATCGCCATAAGCGTGGACCAGGGGTGACTCTAGAATGTGTTTGTATGATATGAGTATCAAATTAAGGTATTAATGAGGGTTTTAAAAGGGAGTGGCCCTCAGGTGTATATCTGAAGGCGTTTTCGAGATATCTACCAAAATGTGGACCAGGATGATCCAGAACATCATCTGTCGGGTACCGCTAATTTATTTATATATGTAATACGTTTTTTTTTTTATGTAATACCACGTACAGTATTCCTTCCAAGATTCCAAGGGCTTTTGATTTCGCCCTGCAAAACTTTTTCATTTTCTTCTACTTAATATGGAAGGTGTCACACCCATTTTACTAAGTTTTTTCTAAAGTTATATTTTGCGTCAATAGAGCAATACAATTACCATGTTTCATCTCTTTTTTCGTATTTGGTATATAATTATGGCATTTTTTTCATTTTTCGTAATTTTCGATATCGAAAAAGTGGGCGTGGTCATAGTCGGATTTCGACCATTTTTTACACCAATACAAAGTGAGTTCAGATAAGTACGTGAACTGAGGTTAGTAAAGATATATCGATTTTTGCTCAAGTTATCGTGTTAACGGCCGAGCGGAAGGACAGACGGTCGACTGTGTATAAAAACTGGGCGTGGCTTCAACCGATTTCGCTCTTTTTCACAGAAAACAGTTATCGCCCTAGGAGCTAAGCCTCTACCAAATTTCACAAGGATTGGTAAATTTTTGTTCGACTTATGGCATTAAAAGCATCCTAGACAAATTAAATGAAAAAGGGCGGAGCCACGCCCATTTTGAAATTTTCTTTTATTTTTGTATTTTGATGCACCATATCATTACTGGAGTTGAATGTTGGCATAATTTACTTATATGCTGTAAAGATATTAACTTTTCTTTTAAAATTTGAATTAAAAAAAATTTTTTTTTAAAAAGTGGGCGTGGTCGTTCTCCGATTTTGCTAATTTTTATTAGGCAGACATACAGTAATAAGAGTAACGTTCCTGCCAAATTTCATCATGATATCTTCAACGACTGCCAAATTACAGCTTGCAAAACTTCTAAATTACCTTCATTTAAAAGTGGGCGGTGCCACGCCCATTGTCCAAAATTTTACTAGTCTTCTATTCTGCATCATAAGCTCAACTCACCTATCAAGTTTCATCGCTTAATCTGTATTTGGTAATGCATTATCGCCCTTTTTCGATTTTTCGAAATTTTCGATATCGAAAAAGTGGGCGTGGTTATTGTCCGATATCGTTCATTTTAAATATTGATCTGAGATGAGTGCCCAGGAACCTACATACCAAATTTGATCAAGATACCTCAAAATTTAATCAAGTTATCGTGTTAACGGACAGACTGACGGACGGACGGACGGACATGGCTCAATCGAATTTTTTTTCGATACTGATGATTTTGATATATGGAAGTCTATATCTATCTCGATTCCTTTATACCTGTACAACCAACCGTTATGCAATCAAAGTTAATATACTCTGTGAGCTCTGCTCAACTGAGTATACAAATAGGTAGGTACTTTGTGTGAGGATGCAAAGCTTCACGTTTTTTGTGGTCTGAATGTAAAAACTATGACTACGAATCACGTATTTCAAAAATATATGACGTAAACGTAACTATTTGATGAAATTTGATGAATTTTGAAGCTTCTATCCGTAAAAAAGGGGCAAAAATGACAGTTTACATGAAGTATATAATATATATACCACCGATCTCTATGATTTTTTCAGGCAAAAATATATGCTATATACGCAAGCATTTGGTGAAATTTGAAGCTTCTAGCTGTTAAAATGGGGCCGAAATCGCAAAAAAAAAATATATATACTATATACATATACCATCATATATATATTATATATATCACCGATCTCTATGATTTTTTGACACAACAATATATACTATATGCGTAAGCAATCGGTGAAATTTGAAGCTTATAGCTGTTAAAATGGGGTAGAAATTTCGAAAAGTTTCTTATCTGAACAATCGGTTGGATGAGATATATACTATATATACAACCGATCTCTATGATTTTTTCAGACAACAATATATGCAATATATGTAAGCAGTCGGTGAAATTTGAAGCTTCTAGCTGTTAAAATGGGGCTAAAATTGCGAAAATATATATATATAATATATATATATACTATATATACCACCGATCTGTATGATTTTTTCAGACAACAATATGTGCAATATACGAAAGTATATGGTGAAGTTTGAAGCTTCAATCTGTTAAATTGAGTAAGATATTACAAAAATCCTCTTTTTCTGAAAAATCGGTTGTATGGAGGATATATGCTATAGTGGTCCGCCGGTTCCGACAAATCGGACACCCAAATACACCCGCTCACCAAATTTTATCAAGATATCTCCAAAATTGGCGGACTAGTTTGCATACAAACAGACAGACGGACAGACGGACATGGCTAAATCAACTCAGCTCATCAACCTAATTATTTCGGTATACTTAATGGTGGGTCTATCTATTTTCCTTTAAGGACTTACAATTTTGGGTTTCGTGACGAAATTAATATACCATTTCATTTTCATGAAATGTATAAAAATGTTTGGTGTTGATTTGCCGAAGAACCCAGGACCTTCGGTGTGGTAGACGAAGCACGCGGCCACCGTGAAAAAAAAATATTATAAAAGAACTTAACTTACAAATTTATATATGTCTCTCTTTGTACATAGAGTTATACTGTTATATTCACTATCGGCGTGTAAAGAACACATTTTTGTCATGAATGACAGCAAACGGCATTTCGCACGTTCAGCTTTGCCTTTTTTATCTCCGCTGCAATTTCATAAAAGTGCAAAATTCTTTTGGGAAATTAACAACAGGCAACTCAATGAATTTTCATTACGTAAACTGTAATAGCCCAATGGAAAGATAAAAAAAAATTTACATTAAAATAAAATTAAAAGAAAGAAAAATACACACACGGCCAGCAAACGGCGTTAGTTGCGAAAAACGTAGCATAGCCAACAGGCGCTCTTGTTGATTTTGCCATGACACTGACTATTTGCTATTGCTGGTGCTGCTACAAGAATACAAATTACTACACCCGTTACACACACTAAATAGCGCACCTGTTTTTTAAAGCTACGCCTTGTGTTATGCAACTCTATTTTGACACACACATGTATACATACTATCTACATTATTCACCAAGAACGAGCAACGTGTAATTGTGCTCATACCTGCACGTGTCATCTCTGTCAACTGTCATGGTGCTACACTAACACAAACATACATAGCTAGATGTGCATGTGTGTCAATTCGAGACTTTTTTATTGAGCTGTTGGACGGAGTGACAACTTGGTAAAACGTGACTTTTTTTATCAGACAAAGAAAAAAAGAGAGGAAAAGAAAAAAACTAAATGAGCAGCACTATTTATTAGGGATGTTACAAAAGTACTTTACTGGAAGCGGAAAATAATACGTGGGTATTACAAATTTATGCTCCCTGACTACCCATAATGCAATAGGACCACCGCTCTTGTACTACACATATGCGGGTTCGTAGCCTACTTTCAAACAAACAAATTGGAGCGAGCTGCTCCCCTGTGAAAACACTCTGCTCAAAACTGCCATCTGCCCGTCTCCTTATGGCAGCTGTACATCATATACACCTCGAGGCCGAAAGGCTTTCTCTAAGGGAGAGCTATGAAATGCTGAGTAAACAGTTTCTGTTAAATCCTCGCTTCACCGTAACATAAGCGAGCATCTCCGTACACAACCAACAGCGGAAGCACTGCTAAAATCCCAATGTTGCTAAGCTCTTGAGAGCGCCTCTGTAAGTATTCCAAACAATTTGGATTCAAAAGCTTATAGAATTAGTACGCACCTAATGATGTATAAAGGAACAGAAACAAAAAGGCAATACTTAGAGACCAATTGCAAAGCGAGCAGCGGGGCATTAATATGACTGAGTGGTAAATGTTGGAGATTTCGAGTTCAATACTCAGCTCCCGAGAAGCTACCTGGTGAAAAAATGAAATATGTCCTAGTAACCTTCACCGTTTGTAAATTTTTTAATTTTTCTCTAACATCAATAACAAATCCGTTGCTTACTTTTCATATCATCACCTTGTTTCAACTAACTTCATTCCCTTTCTCTTCCACTTCTCTCACACTTCTTTGTTATTTTCGGATTTATTTCCTTACTAATTTTTTTTCAGCTTTATCACCGTTTTCTATTCTTACCCTTTCCCGTTTTGCTTCCTTTTCCACTCTTTTTCCCTCTTTTTCATCCTTTATAATCTCTTTACCTCGAATATCTATTTATTTTTCTCTTCTTCCGCCCCGTTTCTCACTTTTTACGTTCCTATTGCTCATCACTCTGTTTCCATTTTTTCCCTTTCCGTTTGCGAACCCTTCTCTCTTTTCTCCTCACCTTTCGCTTTCGCCCTTTTGATCTTATCCCTTGTCCCCTTCCCCCTCCTTCTTACTCTTTAAATCGTATTCCATATGAATGGGGACTCTATGCCAAGTACTTGATATCTACTTCATATCAATTGAGATATAAAGAGCTTAGGCCTTCTTTAGAAAGGGGCGTGGCAGCACGCACTCTTTCTAATTTGTATACTGTTTTATCTTTGAAGCACATACATCAAATCCTTTTTAAATACTGGCCTTATATTTTAGAAGGTTTCTATTTTTATTTTTCCTCTCTTTACCATATTTCGTTCATTCTCTCTTCTTACATCCTTTCCCCTCCTTTGTTTAGCTCCGTATCTCCTCATCACATTTATTCCCGACGTATACATTTGACTGGGTCGATTTATTAACCGAAATTGCGCCATCGATTTTTCGATAGGATTTGAGCTCAGGAAAAAAGTTCCACTACGCATACCCCAAAAAAGTGTTCAAGCCTGCGAAAAAAAATGGCGAAAGAGTAAATTTTTCGACCAAAACACTCCCCAAAACCCAAAAAATAAAAGAAAAAAAATATTTTTTGGGATTTGGAGAGTGTTTTGGTCGAAAAATTTACCCTTTCGCCATTTTTTTTCGGAAGCTCGAAAATTATTTTTTTGGGTATGCGTAGAGGAACTTTTTTTCATGAGCCCAAATCCTATCGAAAAATCGATGGCGTGATATCGGTTAACTTTCATCCATAAAAATTGACCCAGGTTAGTATACATCTTTCCAAACTTTCATTTCTCTTCTTCAGCCTCGGGATATATACGCATTTCCTTCCCCCTTTTCCACCTAATTTTTCCCCTCCCTCTTCCCACTCACTTACGACCTTCCAATCTTCTTAAGCATAGATATTGTGAAATCTATCAACGGATATAAGCGAGTTTGGTTATTTTCCCGATTGGGTCGTGACTTAACCCATTTATACAGACCTGAGTCTGTTATACGTTACGACGTATATATCCAAAAATCTGGCCATGCCTTTCATTTTGGCGTAATATCCCTATTTATATCATTAAATAGCGCTTCGCCGCCAAGGCGAGGTTGATGGTTTCGTTACTAATCGCCAGTAATCTATGTCGCACGAGAACTGACATCAATTGAAAGAGTTCTAGTCTTCCCACACCCCTTTGAAGTCCGTGGAGGTCACACCATCCTCTGCTTACAAATATGGGGCCCATATGAACAGTTTTTGAGCCAAAGAATATTCTTTTATTCTCACAATATATCTTAGCCAGTGACGCTTTTGGGCTTTTATTCGATGCACTATATTCTTGTGCAGGCGGCCACCGTGGTGTGATGGTAGCGTGCTCCGCCTACCACACCATATGCCCTGGGTTCGCACCCCGGGCGAAGCAACATCGAAATTTTAGAAATAAGGTTTTTCAATTAGAAGAAAATTTGTCTAAGCGGGGTCGCCCCTCGGCAGTGTTTGGCAAGCGCTCCGAGTGTATTTCTGTCATGAAAAGCTCTCAGGGAAAACTCATCTGCCTTGCAGATGCCGTTCGGGGTCGGCATAAAACATGTAGGTCCCGTCCGGCCAATTTGTAGGGAAAATCAAGAGGAGCACGACGCAAATTGGAAGAGAAGCTCGGCCTTGGATCTCTTCGGAGGTTATCGCGTCTTATATTTATTTTTCTTTTTTATGTTCGTGTGTGCACAAAACTCACGCAGCTCAGCGTTAAAACTGCTGCGATGCGTAGGGACCACAGTTTTAGTGAGGAGCTTTTTTCACGAATATTCTAAAGGCATCCCTTCTTCCCTTAATACCCTCCATAATGTGGAGCCTTATATAAGCCAGAATCGCCTATGCTTACCGCCAGTTTATGATGTTGTTGATGTTATCAGGACAGGTGTAATAAGAGACTAATTGACTTTGGTTCTTACTCGTCGAGAGAGAACGTTACTTTTTAGTTTATCCTCCATATGATTTTTATACGGCCGATGTTTTAACGGTTAAGATATGGTGTCCAAGTATTGCAATAACGAAAAAATATGCTGAAGGCGGCACAGCGTCGAAACCGGTTTGTCTTCAAACCAAATTTAACAAGGGATGACGGAAAATCGTTCAAATATACTAATGGCACTAAGCACTTTCTTTCGAAATTTTTCAACACAATACCCATTTCTTTCACCTCATTATTCAAGCAAGAGAACTTACGCCATGTTTCTCAAGGTCAATGATGCCAGCATCATAGGAAGCTGCTTTCGCTGAAGCCTAGTTCAGTTGCAAATATCTCTAAGGAGTCTTTCACTTAACAAAGCAGTATAAGCTTCATAGGGAGCTTTCATACTTCGAAAGCAACGACTTTTCAAAAAGGGAAACGAATCTTCCAAACATCCCTATCACTGAACTAACTAAATATTTTAACTTATGCGATTTAAAACTATACGTAACTTTCTATACATGCTTAGCAGGTACGTAGATATATATAAAACCTTCATATCTTACTGGTGTAAAAATCGCCCGAAAAAGTCTCATTTAAGTACTTGACAGTGTGGCAAGTGAATGGAATAAGTAAAACTTTTTAACGCTACCGATAAGAATGTTGTAACAATGCCCCTAGGTCAAATAACTGTGCATATAAAATGGTCAATTTGCATTGACACAAATTTGTATTTATGTAAATATAGCAATTTTTAAAAGTTGATAAGATTTGTAATGGTCATTCAGTTTGGCTCTAAAGGATAATATTTGTTGATAACCAGTGAATATTGAATTCTTGTTCTCTCAATGTTAGATAACAATTGCATGGCCAAAGCGTTGAGAAAATTTTTCAAATAACATAACATACAAAAATTTAAAAGTGCATAACTAAGTTAATGTATTATAACAAAGTATTCAACTAAACGACTCTCCTTCCCACCCCACTCCCACTTTCACTTACAATCTCACTTCCACTTGCATTCTCACTCCCACTCTCACTACCATTAAAACTGCCACTCTTAAAAAATAAATAAATGTAAGGCGCGATAACCTCCGAAGAGATCTAAGGCCGAGCTTCTCTTCCAATTTGCGTCGTGCTCCTCTTGATTTTCCCTACAAATTGGCCGGACGGGACCTACATGTTTTTTGCCGACTGCGAACGGCATCTGCAAAGCAGCTGAGAGCTTTTCATGGCAGAAATACACCCGGAGTGCTTGCCAAACACTGCCGAGGAGCGACCCCGCTTAGAAAAATTTTCTTCTAATTGAAAAATCTTATTTCTAAAATTTTGATGTTGCTCTGCCCGGGAGTTGAACCCAGGGCATACGGTGTGATAGGCGGAGCACGCTACCATCACACCACGGTGGCCGCCTGCCACTCTTACTACTACAAATACTCCCACTCTCACTCCCAATCCCACTCCTACTAATAATCTCTCTTTCACCCCCAGTCCCACACCCACCCCCACATCTATCTGGGAAATGATTTGTTTTGACCACTTCGAACTTGCTAGGTTACCCCTTCTATCCCAAACGGTACTTTCGTAATATGCGCTTCGTGTAGGCGAGGTTGACAATTGGGTTGGAAAGTCTAAATATCTAAAAAGCTATACAATGTGCTGAAATAATCCCCTCAATTCCCAGGAGGCCACTGCATCCTCTATAACTGTTAATATTTAATAATACCAGTCCACCTTTACTACTTCTTATTGGTAAACGGCGCACTAAATTGTATTTGTTGTAATTTGCTTTTCCATGCCCAAAAGGTTATGGTGAATTTCGAACGAATGTTTTTTAAATTTCACTCTGTAAAAACTTGCGAGATGGACGCAGTTCAACGCGCATAACGGAAAAGCAAATCGGTTGAAAACGCCCTTCACGAAAAGTCAACTTCATCGATAAATCATTAACCTACAAGGCTGAAGGCTTCCTCAACATTGAGGTTGCCTTCAACAACCTTTAAACGAATGCCATCTGCTGATCACTTATACGACATTGAACCCAAGACTTTACAGTTGCATGTATCGATTCTATCCCAGGAGAAGGGTCGTCAACGTAACTTTAGGAGCTGGCTCAGTTTGTAAAATGGATACCAAAGGCATCCCTCTGGGCGGCGGACTATCGCCTCTTTTATGGATACTGGTAGTTCATGAAGTTCTAGTAATCTTCAGGACCAGAGGAACAAGAGTAGTTGCATACACCGACGACTTAGTTATTCTGATCACAGGTTAATTCCTGTCAACCATTAGCAAGCTCATTTTAGCAATGGGAGTAAATTCAACAAAAGCAATACTTGCCCTGTTCACAAGAAAAAAAATCTCGACCTTGAACTTAACGAGGCTAAACTGGGCAACGATAAATCTCTCTTCTGAAGCCAAGTACCTTGGCATGATTCTCGACGATATTAAATGGCAAGATAAGGGGATGCCTAAATGGTAATGTAACTGACCTACCATCCCAGGGAGGAATGGGAGGAAGGCCTAAACAATAGTAGGGGCTTTTCAGCCTACACAGACGGCTCGAAAAGAGAAAAGGGAGCTGGAGCTGAACTGTATCCAAAACATCTGCAGGTAAATCAGTCGTATGGACTTCTAGACTTATACAGTGTTTCCATGCGGGGGTTTATGTCGTATATTGAGCAGCCAGACTGTTCCGGGCAGTAGGTTCCTTCTCAAGCTAAATAAATCTGCAGTCACAGTACCTACAGGGCGTAGCGCTTTTGCACCGACTTTCCGACCTGGCGCATACCAACAAACTCCATCTACAGAAGCTGTCGAGATGAAACTTTTATCACGTTTATAACTTTGCTACACAGACGTTTTTTCCTACACAATTCAAAATACGCCCTATAGTACATATTGATTTGATAAACTCATTCCAAACAATTCACATTCCGAGTCTTTCTACTTTAATTAAATTTTTGGACATTTTGCTTTATTATGTTAAGCCTAAAAGTATGCAGCAACATACTTAGTGTCACTTACATGTTTTGGCATTTCAATGAAGGCAAATTTTTCTTTTTATTAATAAATTAACAAAGTATGTATGTATATAAATGCATGTTGGGGTCCTTTGTACGCATGTCGGTGTCATACTTTTATTTAACAATATGTTTTCATGATTTTATTAATATGCCATCAACGAAAGTCTTAATACTTCCCTTCCCATAGATACAAACCGAAAAGCCACTGTCAACAGTTTTTGGCCATAGTAGACAGTCGTTTTGCATTAGTGCAAACTGTTGATATATAAAAGCCAGTTTCGGGAGTACATGAATTGACAGCTTTTGTTTTTGTTTCAAACAAAACCACGCTTTGAAATACTGATCGTATTTGTCCTTTTCACTCGAATGTATACTTTTAGGCGTCAATAAAGCAATAATGAGGTAAGTGCTGTATTCACATGCTAGAGTTTCGGGCCTCAAAGTCCACAGCACTCACTGGATGCGAGCCGTTCCCAGCCACTTTGCTAGTGAAATACACTTATGTTCATCTAACTTATAGGAAATTTTTTGTAAAGGTGGATACACAATAAGTTCTTTTGTCGTTGACACATGTGTTCATTGTATGGCTTAGGTTCGGCCTCGCCTTCTAGGTTAATCTAGCCTATGTTCGGAAGGTTGGCCTTAAAATCTATGGCTAAGTATTAATAATATTATATATATGTACATCAAAACTTGTTGTGGAATTCGGGAGGAATAATTGAAGTTCGGTTTATCTTTTATACACATTTTACTCTAATGGACTTTAACTATGGCTTTCCTAACAGCGCATGATAGTGATCTCGTTTTCTTTCTGGACAACATCCTAGCATTCAAATTGCTTAAATCAAATATTCTTAACATCCCCACTCGCACTTCTAGTTCTACTTTCACTTCCACTCCCACTTTAACTCCCACTCCTTTTCACACTCACACTCACACTCCCATTCCCACTCTGACTTCCAGTTTCACTCCTACTATCGCTTCCACTCCCGCTTCTACTCCCAGTCTCCCTCCGATTTTTATGACAAGAAGGATACAAAGTAGAGCTCTAGATCAGAGGTTACCAACACAGCAACTGTTTCAATTTTAGTGACCACTGCGCTAGATACCCGGGTATCGTGGACTTCGAGTACCTCGACACTCATTCCAAAGTCGTTACAAATATAGTAAATACATACATGGAAAATTTTGGAGCTAACAATTT
Organism: Eurosta solidaginis; assembly: GCF_040869045.1. Classification (NCBI taxonomy): domain Eukaryota; kingdom Metazoa; phylum Arthropoda; class Insecta; order Diptera; family Tephritidae; genus Eurosta; species Eurosta solidaginis. The sequence continues at coordinate 71,722,604 of NC_090319.1, forward strand.
TCCGCTAGAAACATATCACTGATGCACGGGAGTATCCTGCCACTTTCTGGGGATAAGTAGCTTCATGAGTCTCGACGTACTGAGTAGCTCGAGACACATTGTCCTATGCAAGGACGGCATTGCAATATATTGCAGTGATGGGTTATATCAAAACTTCTTCAACAAATTGAAAGATTTTTGACTTCGTGGCTCATTCAGTGGCTTCCAGGCGGAGGTCTATGCGATTGAAAGAGCAACCACACTGCTCCGGGATAGTAAATCCCCAGACATCAATATTATGATCTTTGTCGACGGCCAGTCCACCTTAAAGGCAGTAGAATCCAACGTCGGATAGCATGCGGAGGTGTGTTTCCCTTTGCTGATTTTCGTGGCACAACAATATTGAATGGAAAAAATTTGCAGATGAGATGGCCAGAAAATGTTCCGAAATAAACATAAGCGAGGCGGACAGCTCGGTACGACTACCGCTGGGTTATCTCCCGAGGAATATGGGATTATGGCAACGGACTTGCTGTGGACCAACGAGGAAAATTGCGAGGTCTTATGGTCATTATGGCCATGTTTGCATAAGAAAATGTATTCCTTTTCAAGCTAAACAACTCTGCAGTGAGTATACTTACGGGTGTCATGTTGTTGTTGTTGTTTTAATGATAAAGTCTCTCCCCGAAGGCTTTGGGGAGTTTTATCGATGTTGATGGTCCTTTGTGGGATGCACATCCGGTACGTTCCGGTAACAAAGCACCATTAAGGTACTAGTCCGGCCATTTCGGGAACGCTTAATATAACCACATTAAACCTTCTAGGCCATGCCGAGCTCCCCAACCCCCTAGTTAAATAAGGAGCTTGGGGTAGGCAGAGCTTCGCCTGCTAAGTACGTGTATAATACAATTCATATGCGTAACAGGATTCCCGGCGCGTAGGCGAGGTTGAAAATTTGGTTGCGGAAGCTTTGAAGATATAAAGCTTTGTATTGCGTTTGTCAGCACCTTGAATCACTTACGAATGTCATCACAGGTCATTGCGCTATTGACCAACGCTCGACTGTGGCGCACACCAACAAGCTCCCTCTGCAGAAGCTGTCAGGAGGAAAAGGAGAGGAGTAGATTTATCACGTTCTCTGCCAATGTGCAGGACTATAAATAAGACGACTCAGATTTCTTTCTGGACGCACTGTTTTTACACAAGGTTGGAAAGCTGGATCTTTCACAACTTCTTAAGTTCGGCAGACAAACCAAGTGGTTCGTTGAGAACCACTGAAAAGTAATCTGGGACGAATGTGCTGTCTCCCGGCATTTTATGGGGAACACGCAATGGACAAAAATGTCCCCTGGTAGAAGTGTGGGATTTTTTCACGTACACCCTCTTAAACTAAACTAACCTAACTAAATGATGACGTTTTGCGATGCCGATTTCTCAGTTTTGACAATTCCGAATAATGAGCAGTTGTGCGAGTAATAGTGACTCGAATACCCGGGCCCGAAAATGTGCGAAACAAATCGGGAGCTCTAATATAAACAGTATCAATTTACCGAACATTTGTTTGTCCCCAATACATGTGACTATCAAATGCGCGCTAATACCACATCCTCTCGAACTGCGCATAGTCTCTCCCACTCTGCATGTGGCATTATAGCTGTGTATATGAAAATCGTGTGTATTTTCAATTATTCATTGACATGTCCTTTAAAGATGTTTGGGTGTTCAAGCGTATTATTCATTAACTATTCAGCGCCGAAATGTTTTAGGTTTGAATATGACCGTTAATACCAATAGTTTCACACTGAGACCGCACTCATCAAAGTTGTCTTTTGTACTCGTACTTTATATGTATGTGAAATTGTTTTTGTTGTGGCTTGTGCAACTGAAAGGTGTCAATTTAATAATCGATATTTCTAATCATAAATTAATAACAGCATATGAAACTCATTTGCAAAAACATCTCACACACCACCCACTTGTGGCATCAAATATCAGCAAAGCTGACAGTTTACGAGGTGTCAAAAATTTGAAAAGGGTTCAGAATGTTAAGAGCCATTGAATTGGCAAATATTTGTTAACGCATATTTTCGAATACAAGCTGCACACTTTAAAGTTAGATTCGCAGAGCGTAAAAGTGTTGTTATATGTAGCGATAGGGAAACTCCCCGAAGGCCTTGGGGAGTGTTATCGATGTTGATGGTCCTTTGCCGGATGCAGATCCAGTACGTTCCGGTAACAAGCACCATCTCGGGGACGATTTAATATGACCACATGAAACCTTCTAAGCCATTCCACCCTCCCACCCCCTCGATCCATGAGTAACTTGGGGAAATAGGGTTTTCCATGGGTAGGTTAGGTTGACAATTGGGTTGGAGAAGCTATACAAAGCGCTGGCAACACCTTGAAAGAGTTGCGCAACACAGCCCCTTGAATAAATTTGATATTTTAGTCACCTCTCACGAGAGGCATGCCTTCCATGGGTATATTCTAAACCTCCTAACCCGCTGGGGGTCTGAAAGACGGCATTTACGTCTTTGTGTGGCAACATTTGGTCGTTCCGACTTATACGACGTAGTGCTTAACAGTATTTCTCCCTGTCTGATTGACAGGACCGCTCTGAGAATCGTCATCATCCACGAAATTGACACTTAACCGTAACGGATAGATAAGATGTTGATTTTAGAAACGTTACACTCCATCACAGGAGAAATGATGGTAGGAGTTTATATGAAACGATTGGATCTGTAATAAAAATATTGTGACGAATACTAGCAACACTAAGGGGTATTATCATCTCTAAGCCGATCCTAAGCAGTGACTTGCATGCACATCAAGACGATGCGATTTAAGGACATGTATGTGCCACTTAATTTCGGCTACGAGAGAGGCTACAGCAGTAAGCAAGTGCTGGTGGAAGAGAGTCAGCAAATACCACCAAAATCAGAAACAGTGATCTGGGCAAAGGTTGATAGAGATTGTGGGAAAACAAATTGTGGGTTATCGAAGCAGCAAACAAATCAACACCGAACGTACTTGTAGGAAAAACCCTGGCTATAACAAAACAAGATGGATGTATCGCGGTAAGAGTAATCAATGAGCTCAAGTCACCGCTCAAACTGACCAGAGGAGCTATTTTGGGAAGATGCCAAGAGGCTGAAGTAATAATCAATTGTGAACAGCTCCAGGACGAGGTTTGAACTAGCAATATTGAATTTTCAGATGACATCATGGCAAGGACGGAGGGACTAAAGGAAGACTATCAGAGTAAGGCAAAACAACTGCCCCTAAAGTACGCAAACATATTTGACCAGGATGGTTCCAAACCAGGCCGCACCAATGTTGTGAAACATCAAATTGACACTGGAGACGCGAGGCCGATACGTCAAGCTCCTCGTAGTGTTCCACTGGCGAAGCGGGAAGTTGTGAGTCAAATCGTACAAGAAATGAGCGACAGCGGCGTCATCGAATCATCAGCTAGTCCATGGAGCTCACCGGTGGTACTTGTATAGAAGAAGGATGGGAACATGAGGTTTTGCGTGGACTACCGCAAGTTGAACGACGTCACGAAAAGGATAGCTATCCATTGCCAAGAATTGACGATACTGTGGACTCGCTATCTGGTACGAAATGGTTTTCCACACTGGACTTGAAAAGTAGCTACTGGCGCAAGTGGAGGTGAAGGAGGAAGACAAAGAGAAAACAGCCTTCAGCGTCGGAGATGGTCTTTGGCAATGTACATTAATGCCCTTTGTACTATGTAATGCACCAGCTACTTTCGAGAGACTCATGTATCAGGTATTGAAAGGACTAGATTGGAAAACATGCTTGGTGTGCCTGGACGACATCATCGTATTGGGCAAGAACTTTGATGAACATCTTAAAAACTTAGAAGAAATTTTCCAGAGAATAGCTGGCACTGGTCTGAAACTAAGTCCCAAAAGTGTTCGTTGTTTAAAAAGGAAGTAAATTACTTGGGTCACAAGGTAACGACAGAAGGTATCTGTACAGCGAATGAAAAGATAAAGGCAGTAAAGGATTGGCCAAGACCACAGAATTTGCATGAATTAAGAAGTTTCCTTGGGCTGTGCACATATTACCGCCGATTTGTACCAAACTTTTCCAGCGTAGCCCATAGCCTCCATGAGCTTACACGAAAAAATAAAGATCTGGAATGGAAAAAGGAGCAAGAAGTGGATTTCCAAACATTGAAGGAGCGTTTCTGCACTGCCCCAATGTTGGCATATCCGATTCCAGGAGCAACATTTATTCTAGATACAGATGCGAGTGGATATGCTATAGGAGGCGTTTTATCACAACCAGTGGATGGACAGGAGAAGGTAGTTGCATATTATAGCCGTTCGATTGGAAAACCAGAGAGGAACTATTGTGTTACACGGAGAGAGCTGTTGGCATTGGTAGAGTGCATTAAACATGTTCACAAATACCTCTACGGCCAGCGATTCCGCGTCAGGACAGATCACGCAGTGTTGAAATGGCTTCTGCAGTTCCGTAATCCGAAAGGACAATAGGCACGGTGGATCGAGCGACTACAAAGCTATGACTTTTCCATTGAGCATCGAAAAGGTAGTACCCATGTAAATGATGATGCAATGTCACGAAGACCATGTAGTTTGGAATGCAAGCACTGTTCAAAGACCGAGGCTAAAGAAGACATTATAGATGTCCGGCTAATGGCTATAACGTGTACGGATGAATGGGACAAAGAACAACTAAGAAAGTGTCAGCTAGAAGATACAGATCTGTCACATGTTATGCAAGGGCTGGAACGAAACGAAAGACCAAACAGAGAAGAGATGTCAGCAGAGAGTCCCATTGCGAAGTCATATTGGGTACAGTGGAACAGTTTAGAATTGATATCCGGTTGCTTGCATCGAGTAGGGGAGAGTGAGGATGGTCAATGCAAAAAGAAACTAATAGTTGTTCCCAGAAAGATGATTCCTGACGTGCTCAACGAGCTGCATAACAGTCCAAACGGAGGTCATCTTGGAATCACGAAGACGCTCGAGAAGATTAAACAGAGATTCTATTGGGTTGGTTGCCGTCAGTCGGTCACTGAGTGGATTGCGAACTGCGAGGTTTGGAGCAGAGCGAAAGGGCCGAAAACCCGAAGTCATTGCCAGATGAAGCAATATAACTTAGGTGCGCCATTTGAAAGGATCGTTAGGATGTCGCAGGTCCATTTCCTACTAGCAACTGCGGAAACAAATATGTACTGGTGGTTATGGATTATTTAAGAAAATGGCCAGAGGTATACCCAATCCCAAATCAAGAAGCGGAAACAGTAGCAGAAGTGTTTATAAACAATTGGGTTGCAAGGTATGGTGTACCAATGGAGTTACATTCTGACCAAGGCAGGAATTTCGAATCAGCTATGTTCCAGGAAATGATTAAATCATTGGGCATTCGAAAAACACGGACAACTGCATTGCATCCTCAGTTCGATGGAATGGTGGAACATTTCAATAGAACATTGGAGGAGCATTTAAGAAAAGTAGTAGACAAGTACCATAAGGAGTGGGATACACACATATCATTATTCTTGATGGCTTACCAATCGGCAGTGCATGAGACAACGGGCCAAACTCCCGCAAAAGTAATTTTTGGCAATGATTTTCAACCGCCAGCTGATTTAAAGTTTGGGATAGATGCCGATGCGGAGAGAAATGTCAAGAAATCCACTGGTGTCTTGGAAGAAGAGCTGAGAGAGATACACGATCTGGTAAGGCAACGAGCAAAGATTATGAGTGACAAGATGAAATTCGGAAGGGTTTCAGGAAGGAGATTTGGTGCTGTTATACAACCCACAACGACAAAAGGGTTTGTCCCCGAAATTGCAGTGTAATTGGGAAGGCCCACACAAAGTTGTAAAACGGATCAACGATGCAGTGTGCCGCATACAAACCATTGGCAAACCACGAACCAAAATGAAAGTGGTTCATTTGGAAAGGCTGGCAGCGTTTAGATCGAGAGATTTGTCTGATCGGGAAGATCAAACTTAGGTGGAGGGCAGTGTGACGAATACTAGCAACACTAAGGGGTACTATCATCTCTAAGCCGATGCTAAGCAGTGACTTGCATGCACATCAATAATTCAATCATTATGTTTACACATATGTACGTACACGCAGCGGAGAAGCAACGCACAACCACATGCACATATCTTATCTAAAATGCTCACAAAAGAAGGCAATAATTTGTGCAAGTATCACTCACATATACACGCGCATATGAGAAGCTATAAACGTAGTTATAGCTGGTAATTTTATAGCTGATAACTAACTAGTAAATTCTAGAATAGAAAAGCCCAGAAATATGCAACGAGGAAACCAGACAGTATAAAAGGCAGCAACAGTAGAGGCACGACAATCAGTTTTGGTTAAGCACGCTATCTATCGAGCAATAGAAGTGTTATTTTGAAAGTAGTCTAATAAAGACCATTTTGCATTATCGAATATTGGAGTTATTTATTCAACAGTTTAGTGATTCGAACGTTAGCAGAAGGTTGCAAATAAGCGGAATTGCACTAAATTCGTTGCAATATAAAAAAATATTCATTAAAATGGGTCCAGTTTTTTAGGAGGAGTTTAGTCATAAACAAACGTGCATTTGATGTACATATATATTTTAACGTAGGTATGATAGGAATAATGAAGATACCATTACCTAAAAACTCACAAATTTTGCGTAACGCCTCATTGCCAAAGCGAGAGAGATGATAAACTCTCTAACATAGTCCATGAACCTGGTGCCAGGACAAACATCGTACTGTGAGGAGGTGGAAATGCAAATATCTCGACTTAAAATCAATGAGACACAAAATAACATCTGACCACTAAACTTTTTAAACTAGGAAGCAAAACGATGCATAACGCAAACTTTTAAATATAAAAAAGCATTTTGCATTGACCAATGTAGTAGCACCTGGTGCCGATATACCTTAGTTACACTTCACTTCAAACGCTGCTGAAGTTTTATACGGACGACTTGTCATTGTCTGATCTAATATTATTTATAACAATATGGTTCAGAACAGGCAACTATGAATGGATCAAAAGATCAAGAATACGAGAAAAATGTTTTCCGCAACATTGATGGTGTTTACGTTATGCCAACTGCACGTATCCAAGAAAATTGAAAAGTATGCTGCTTTCCTATAGCCACCATCCTTTGATAGCGGAGGAAGGAAAGGAGATGCCCTTTCTTAGCTGCGAACTTTAAGAGGATAATGATTTTATATTCACTGGTGTTTCCAAATGCTTTCAGTTACCACTCAGAAGAAAAATCTGATGAAATAATGAAAAGTGTGACCCGAAAAGTCACCCACATCAACCGTAGTAAGTTCCTGTACACAAACTGACTTGTAGTTTTGCAATTCCCTTGACGAATGGAATGGGAAATTCGAAAGTAATTTTTCCATTCCTTGTAATGTAATTGGAAAATTTTCAATTACATTTGCAATTCCTTTCGAAGGTACTGGGAAAAAAATTATAATTGCGCAAAGTATTTTTACACTCAGCTCACAGAGTATATTAATTTTGTGCACATAACGGTAATCCGTAACGGCATAAACTAATCGAGATACATATACACTTCTATATATCAAAATGATCTGGGTGAAAAAAGAAATTCATTTAGCCATGTCCGTCCGTTCGTCTGTCCGTTAACACGATAACTTGAGTAAGTTTCGAGGTATCTTGATGAAATTTGGTATGTAGATTTCTGGGCACTCATATCAGATGGCTGTTTAAAATGTACGAAATCGGACCATAACCACGCCCACTTTTTCGATATCGAAAATTTCGAAAAATCGAACTTAGTTCACGTACTTATCTGAACTCACTTTATCTTGGTATAAAAAATGGCCGAAATCCGACTATGAGCACGCCCACTTTTTCGATATCAAAAATTACGAAAAATTTAAAAAATTCCATAATTCTATACCAAATATGAAAAAAGGGATGAAACTTGGCGATTGGATTGGTTTATTGATGCAAAATATAACTTTTTAAAATACTTTGTAAAATGGGTGTGACACCTACCATATTAAATAGAAGAAAATGAAAAAGTTCTGCAGGGCGAAATCAAAAGCCCTTGGAATCTTGGCAGGAATACTGTTCGTCGTACTACATATATAAATAAATTAGCGGTACCCGACAGATGATGTTCTGGGTCACCCTGGTGCACATTTTTGTCGATATCTCAAAAACACCTTCACATATGTTGTAAGGGCCACTCCATTTTAAAACCCTCATTAATACCTTTCATTTGATACCCATATCGTACAAACAAATTCTAGAGTCACCCCTGGTCCAACTTAATGGCGATATACCGAAACGGTGTCCACCTATAGAACTATGGCCCCCTCCCTTTTCAAATACTCTTTAATACCTTCCATTTAATACCCATGTCATACAAACACATTCCAGGGTTACCCTAGGTTCATTTTCCGACATGGTAATTTTCCCTTATTTTGTCTCCAAAGCTCTCAGCTGAGTATGTTATGTTCGGTTACATCCGAACTTAGCCTTCTTTACTTGTTTTTCAATTACAAACACAAAAACTTTTGTACTCGAGCCTCAAAAAAACAAAATTACTTTTGGTATTTTTTTTTTTTTTTTGAGGAATTGAAATGTAATCAATTCCTTTACTGTGGAGGAGAGGAGAATTTAATAGGTAATGTGAGGGAATTGAATTTACCCAGCTCTGGATGTATTAACAATTTTTGTTGTTATATCGGCCTACTGATTTATAAGATCGCGGGTTCGAATCCAGCTCAAGACCTAACAATAATTATTTTATTATTATTATTGTTATAATAATTTTTTCCTTCACATCGTTTCTGCAACAGATGTTGCAGCGCTGTGAAAATCAATCGGCAAGAACCAGGATAGAGTAGAAATAATGAAGACAAATTAGAACTTAGCAGCTCCCGAAATGCATATATACAACGAGCTTTGGCAGTTATCTAAATTTTTTCTTTCTTCTATTCTAAATTAAAATTTGTTTCGTATTAATTGCTTTTAAATATCTGAAAACATTTATTTGAAGCATTATTTATGAATTATATAATTGGGAAAAATTTAAACAATGTGACATCAGGACGGACAAGGCGACAGCTGGTTCGAGTATACCTTGTAAAAATCCGGGAGAAAGGGATTTGAAGAGTGTTACAAGGTATAATGGAAACTGCTGTCGCCTTGTACGTCCTGATGTCACATTGTTTAAATTTTTTCCAACATAATAAATAAAAAAATTTCATTTAAGGAAAAATGTAACAACACAATAATAATAATAAAATAATTATTGTTAGGCCTGTGCACGATTTGAACCCTCGATTTAAGAAAAATGTCTAGTAAAAATGGCCTAGATCGAATTATATAATATAATATAATTATATAATTAGGTTTTTTGTCTTTTCCAAAATGCTATATATACAAAAACTGGGCGTGGTTATCATCCCATTTCGCTTCAAATAGCAATGGGAGATGAGTGCCAAGGAACCCATATATCAAATTTCAATAAGATATCTCACTCTTTACTCAAGTTATCGTGATTACATGGCTAAATCAATTCCTCTTTTCATCCTGGGTATTTTGATATATGAAAGTCTATATTTATGTATCTCAATTTGTTTATGCCGTTACGATCAACCGTTATGTTACCACAGTTCATAATATTGAAACATATCGAAAGCTTCAAGTTTTAAGTACATTTCCTTAAAATGCTGATATGTAATAAATATGCAAAATAAACAGCAGAGTAAATCCAACTTCGGTTACACACGAACTTAGACTCCCTTATTTTTGGGGAACAGTTTGTGTAGAATTATAAAAGTAGTTTATCTGAAATGAACTATATATTTGAAACTCACGTTGAGTATATAATGTTCTGTTACACCCGAACTTAGAAACCCTTATTTATTTTACATTTGGTTTGGGTCTAAAGAGTATAAATGGTGATATCGTCCTTAAAGATTTAGCTACGTTTATGTCTCTTCTACCATGTTCCCACTTTGGATTTCTATTCCGCATCCGTTAAATTCACTTCCGTAGCATACCTAAAATATGTATGTATGTATGCAATTATACATAAATACATGCTGCTATAAACACACAAATCTCAAATTTTTGTGAGATAAACTTGAATTACCGTTCCTACATTGTTGCATCGAAAGGCACTTTGGGAATGTGAACAATGTTGAAGGAGTCCAGTTACATAAATTCTAATTCCGAAGTACATAGGTAAAGTATACCACACATATACACAAGTGTCACACATACACAATACATAGGTGTTAAATGTATAAACTACCAATTTCTTTCAATAAACTCGAAAAATAGTAATATTGCACTCATAAATACGTTTTACAGACGTGTTACGTATTTGTCCTCATACCTACCCTGCAATCAAAATACAAACTTGTTAGGACACAGGCGAGTTTATAACTAGAATTAAATGATTGAGATCGACCTACTTTTCCCAACATCAAACTTATACCAACTTCCAATCTAAAGTTGAGCATAAAACAAAAGTTTTCGCAGTTAGGAGAAACGAGAACAAATTTATTGAAATGTTCCCGTTTTCGTCACTGGTGCTCGAACCCAGGACCCCTCATATGCTAACTTGCGCTTCACACACGGCCTGTCATATTTTTACATCCTCTATCCCTGAATATTCTCTGCCGAGTCAAAAAACCGGGCATAACCCGGTCGGGTTGAACGCACATGCTACACCGCACCCAGTTCTATTTAATGGTTTCTGGTGACCGCTGTTAGCATCGACAATGGCCCTTGCATTTCTCTTCTTTTTCGGAACCGCTTCCTTCTTGGTTTCTTGCCCTGATCTCTCTTTCTGAGATACTTTACCGCCCGAGTCTGTTTGTTTGCAGTATTAGAGGCACGGACGCTTTGGGAGCTTCTGTACTTTTCTACCTTCGATTTGTAGTAGGCGAGGTCTTTAAAACCGCTTGCGGCGTCACCGTTTTTGGCTTTTCAAGCACATACATCACCCGTTGGTTTCTTGGAGTTGGATCTTATTTATATGGCCACATTAAACCTTCAGGCCATCCCTCCCTCCCCATGCCCATGCTCTATGAGGAGGTTGGGGTCGCCAGAGCCTCGTCTGTTAGTGAAACAGGATTCGCCACGGATAGGTGAGGTTGGCAATTGGGTTTGGAAAAGCTACATATTGCGCTGGCAACCTGAAAGCGTTGCGCTACACAGCCCCTTGAATCTGGTATTTTAGTCGCCTCTTACGACAGGCATCCCTACCGCTGGTATATAAAAATTATATAAGTTGATTGTGGCCGATTTCTATGTTTCTGATCTGCAATTAAATCAGCCACGCGCTGGCCATTAATCTATCGGCACTTCTAGCCGACCACCTTATTTTAGGGCAATACTCTTGTAGTCGAAGAAGGATGCATACCAACCTATTGAATATTATTTTTACCTCTCATACATATTTAAGAAATGAGTGCATTCCTTTCAGTGCACCACTGTTTCATGTTTCGTACATGTACGCATATCTCAGACTGTAGTTTAAGTCCCCTCTCCGCGAAGTGGCCAGAAATGAGGATTAGTCTTCTTACTAGTTGTGAGTTAATTTGTATCTAGTTGGCTTGGCTGGGCGATATGCGTGTACTTTATAACCTACCTTAGTATACCTCAACTCTGCGAGGAAAATTTATTTTTCCGTTTTTACCTTTATCGGCAGCTTCTAATCCTCAGCATTTCGCACATTCAAATGTAACTAATTTTTTGTTTGAATTCGAAGGTGTGCTTGCGTAAGCCTAGTTAATTGCTTTTCCGAATTATGACATTGACATATATGAATAAGACATAGCACTCGAAGCTGGGTTATACGCAAATTAAAGTTTACAGCAAATGCCACTTGAACCTGTTCTTACTAGTAATTGGCTACTGGAATTTTGAAAAATGCAGGGAAATTTTTAGATAAACGGAAAGCAATTAATAACCCAGTAAGCATGAGGGGTTACCTCGTCCATGTGATAAAACGGAGCCACCATCTGCATGTTGGGCAAAATGACCCGCCGAAACAAGTAGGAGGGGAATCGGCCGGATTATTTGCACAGATTTGCCACACCATCTAAGGGAGCTCTGATACCAAAAAGAGGGATGACTCTTTTTTACTTCATTGTAGAAGAGGGTCTCTATATAAGTTACAAGAAAGGTGGTCCGGGAGGAGTAAATTACCGTCGGGCTAGAAACTCTGCATTGTAAATTTAGTAATGTTTAAGCGATAACTTAACCTACTTAAGAGTAGTCAATCAGTCTATCGGGACTCGAGGAGAAATATGCACGAAAACGTTAAAGGCTGCAATGAATATTCGAGACTCAGGGGCATTTTCTCCTGGAGTCGGTTTGGGTACCTGCCTGTTGTTTAGGGGTATTTAGAGCTCAAAAGATGTGCTCGGTGTGCCTTCCCAGACATAGAATATCAATATTCTGGGACCTGGTTGGCTAAGGGCTCTGATTGATTTCATTATCCAAGTTCAGTGCAACATAACTGTCAGTAAGGAGTGCTGCAATCCATCGGGAGATGTTTCCGTCGGAACCTATTTCAAGCCACAAGTTTCCGCGATACAGCCATGAGTACAACTGTAGAGGAGTGCCTAACCTCTCTTGCGATTGCGTCGAACTATTTTAAAATTAAGATCATCTGAATATCGTGCTTTAGCAGCGTTCCGGGCAACTAGTATGCGGATCCCTTGGCTCGCATGTGTACAACTAAATCGGATATATATTTGGCTGTAGGAAACTCGGAGCGCTGTTGGCAACTAATCAAACGCTGAACGGACATTGCTCGTTTTTACTATCGAAACTTTTTTGGTCGAAAGTGGATAGCAGGACGTATGCGGGAATTGTAGGGTTCATCAGACTCAATGATGATTGGGGTTATAATTGATCATTCAGAAGGTCTTAACGCACTGGAGACCCCTTCTGCCGCAGCACACTACAACATCCTTATTAAAAATATAATCAAAAAGTTGTTTTTATGCTACCGCATGAGGGGACCCTCTTAGTTTTCACCTTCGCTACGCCGATCACGAAGCAAGACACCATCCAATTAACAGTACACACCTCATCTTTGAGATCCTGCAGGATTTTCAACAGGTTCACTCTGTCCGTGTTAATCCTCCGAATCAGTACCGAAGCCCGGTGTCTTTTTTAGATTGTCTGGAGCTTTTATACTCACATTTGATCACCATGAAGTTGCGGACAACCTCCGCTAAGTCGAGGGTGGGAGAATAACCCCCAGGCGAGTTATTATAAAGTCGATTCTCATCTGATATAGCCTAGTGTCGTTCTTCCTTCACTTGTCAAAGACGGGTTTCCCACTCTTTGTTGGCGTATCGACTACAGCACCTTGCATCTAATTCCGGACCACTTCCGCAAATAATTCTGATCTCACCAACACTCCAGCTGATGTGGGAGCATCTCCTCAGTTTTGTCGCCCAAAAACGTTCTACGGGCGACCACATCCTTAGGATGAACGATAGCATATGGCCTGTTTCTTTCTATTCTACCTAAGACAGATAGAGCAGCCTGCTACGCAAAAACCGGTCGCTTCCTAGCAGCCCTCGTGAATTCTTATTCTTCATTCCTAGCCTTAGTCCGCCCTTAGCTTGTTTTACTGGCGCCTAATCTTTAATTAAAGTTTCACAAAAATTGTTGTAAGCTGGGTAAATTGTTTAAGAATGCATTTGTAAATGTGTAAGTGAATGAAGAAAAATGAGCATAAGCTTTTAGGCTCAGCAAAAATTAAAGTTTTGCAATTAGTAAGAATTTTATGAAGTAAACCCTGCACTACCAACATTTGCAGGAAAGGCAAAGAAAATGCATTAAAGGAAGTAAAAAGGAAATGCTAAAAATCAGACAGACAGATTGCCCTACGGAAGTATATGCATACATACATACGTAAACTTTTTTTTTATTTTATTCAAATAAGTTGGAAGCAAAGTTAAATTGATGATATGCAGAAGCAGAAATAAAAGCTGTACAATCTGCTAATCGACATGATCGATGGTCTCACATAGATTCAATGTACCAGTGGTGTTTTATAGGTGGAGACTAACATTTGCCTTATATGCGTCGTATTTTGTTAACTACCACATACGTATGTACTGTTGACAAATTGACACACTTAGATGAAAGAAATGTACAACTGGGCCCATGAGGTTTAAAATAAGATACTTAGGCAGATTACATGATTAACAGCTTAAGGTACTTTAATGATAGGTGGCAAACGTATTGTCACGGATATTAACATCACTAAGTTATACCATCACTAAGGCGATGCCAAGGCCACGATAAGCAGTATTTACGTCAATAATCAAATCATGTATACACATATATAAGACAGCCGAAAATGTCACACACAGATGCATTTACTTATACGCCTATGTGCGCGCGAGAGACTGTAAACTACAAACATTCACATCAATAATTCAATCTTTATGTATCTACATAAACGAATAAATAATTGCGTCTACACATATGTACCATGTACGAATACGAGCAGCGGTGAGTCAATGCGCAAACACATGCATATAGCTGAGAAGTTTGAGAGCTCATGGACAATGCTAGTCGATTCTGGAAAAATGCGAACGAGGAAACCAAAGGGTATAAAAGGCAACAGATGTAGAGGCGCTAAAATTCAGTTTGAGTTGAGCTATCAATCAGTTTGATTAAGCACGCGATCTGTCGGCCAATAGTAGAGTTTCATTTGAGTTATCAATCAGTTTGGTTATTAAGCCAGCGAGTAGCAAAGTATACGTGTGATTGTGAAGTACTTTAATAAAGGCCATTTTTCCATTCTTCAATATTGGAGTTATTTATTCAACAGTTTAGTGATTCGAACTTAGCAAAAGGGCAAATAAGAGGATTTGCAGAAAATTCGTTACAGTATGTATATGTGTATGTAAAATCTTCTTCTATACCAACTTACAAAAAGCTGCCTTCGGAGTGACATTAAAATCGTGTAATGTAATGTTTTATTAGGCTTTGTAATGCCGTGTTATGTTAAGTTATGCTTTGTCATGTTATGTTGTATCATGTTAGATTATGTTATGTCATGTTATGTTTTGTTAGATTATTTTATGTTATGTTGCGTTATGTTATGCAATGTTGTATTATGATCTGTTCTAATTTTATTTTATGTAATATTATGTTTTGTTATGTAATGTTATTTTGTTATGTTAAGTTTAATATAATTTTGTGTTATGTTATGTTATTTTATGTTATGTTAAGTTATGTAACGTTGTGTTATGTTAAGTGATGTAATGTAATGCTATGTTATGTTATGTTTGAACTGAGATTTTGGTCTTTGCAACAGCAAGTGCCGCTCTGAAAACTCTGCATTCTCCAAATGCAGTGACATGACAGGTACTTGGTGTCATCAAAAGCAGTGTCATCAAAAACATGACCTACCGAAGAGGCAGATGGGATACGGTCAGCACATATATGAGGTATGTACTTATCAGTAAACGAGAAGACGGATGCCTACCCCATAAGCGTGAGAGTAGCCATAGAGCTCATGTAGCGCGCACCCG
The DNA here is from genome assembly GCF_040869045.1 of Eurosta solidaginis. Classification (NCBI taxonomy): domain Eukaryota; kingdom Metazoa; phylum Arthropoda; class Insecta; order Diptera; family Tephritidae; genus Eurosta; species Eurosta solidaginis. The sequence continues at coordinate 71,738,178 of NC_090319.1, forward strand.
TACCCGAGGTAGTGCTAAACGCGGTCCCAGGTACGGGAATTAGCGCGGGCCTTAGGGGGTTAGATTTTAGTGGATAGCCCTTCATGAAAGAAGGAAGAAGGAAAGTCTTGCAGTGAGGCTTAAATATGCAGGCCAGTGCATAAAGCATTTCTTCCTACCACGAAACACAAAAAAAATGTATGTATGTTACGTTTTTTTATGCTATAATTGCTGCCTCGAAATTTGGCAACTGCTAGATCTGCCGCCCTCATTAGCTAGAGCCGACGAACAAGAACTTCGGCTTCAATCCATGCACTGCCTGCTTGACAAGTCATATGCAACTCATGCTCCATCCATCCATATGTTTCGAATATTGGACCATGCCTTGCTATGCGAGATTATCGCATTATGGTCCACTTGGTTGTCAATGTTAAAGTTGACACGGCTGTACTTTACGCAGTTTTCCTTCAGTTACTTGCTTTGGTGTCACAACTTCCACCCGCAAAGCGCTGAAGAGATCTGGAAGCTAGAACCATCGGCCTTTTACAGGATCAGCACAGTACACAGTATAAGCTGCCACACTCTGTCAGTTTTTATACTCAGCTGAGCAGAGCTAACAGTGTATATTACTTTTGTTCCCATAAGGGTACCCTGTAACGGCATAAACTAATCGAGATATATATAGACTTCTATATATCAAAATGATCTGGGCGAAAAAAAAATTCATTTAGCCATGTCCGTCCGTCTGTCCATAAACACGATAACTTGAGTAAATATTGAGGTATCTTAATGAAATTTGGTATGTAAGTTTCTGGGCGCTCATCTCAGATCGCTGTTTAAAGCGAAAGTGAAGTGTTCTAGGCAGCTCGTCTGCTCTGCAATTGCCTTCGATATCCCTGTGCCCAGGTACCCATATAAGGCTGATACTGAAGTGCTGAGCCATCTCGTTAAGAGATGTGCGGCATTCAGTGACCGACTTTGCGTTGTCGACAAATGATTCCAGGGCCTTTAATGCGGCCTGGCTGTCTGAGAAAATAAACACCCGTTTACCATCCTTAGGCATAGACCCGAGATGGTTCACAGCCCTGTGTATTGACAGCATTTCCGCTTGGTAGGAATCACCTAAGCCGTTTTTCTTGTTTTCGAAGGTTTTCTCTGTGTTTATGATCCATTCATGTTATTTTTATTTTCAACAAACACTTTTCCATGATAAGTAAATGAAAGGCATTGAAGGGCATGCGAGCTCAAGAGCTTAAATACAAAGTGCCTAAGTGTGAAGAGAGTTATGCAGTGAATACATATAAGCCTATATGAGCATAAAAAGGCGTGGCGCAATTGGTATGAATCGCTTTTATATAAGTTTTTAGTCTCGTACAGCACAGAGGGACAAATGCGCCTTTGTTTTTTTTTTTTTTTGTATAACTTTCATTTTATGAATTTTTGTCTTGAGCACTGACTTTGTTGCTGTTAGAGAACTTGGAAGACTGCCCAACATTGGGCGCACATTCATATAGCTCATACTTCATAACAATTGCTTCGCTTTAACCTCTTTACCACTTAGCTAAGTGCTGCAATGTTAATAGTGTTGCAGGCGCATTTACTCAACATTTTGCAGCCAACTTTATTTGAATTGTTGCTACTGCTGTTGCACAGCTGACGATATGAATACATCTACATTTGAATGTATGAAAAAAAACTGTTTAAACGTTAAAATTTCCTTGGATAAAACTATTGCAGCTCTTATGCTTTTATAGTTCAGTTCGAGTCTAAATTCGGCAGACCCTGTGTGTGTTTTTGTCTGTATGTATGTATGTACTTGTTAAAGTATAGCTTTGAAGTGCTAACATCACTTCCGGTCTGTAGTTGATTTGCATTTAGCATTGTTGCCGGAATAACCACTCCAACTTGTCGTCTTGTTTCTTTTCGTTCTTCCGTGCTTTGTTTCCTGTAAATTTTTTGGAAGTTGGTTTTTTTCTGGGCTGGCCCATTTGTGGAGCTCAAAATTTCGTGCTTGATGTTTTGCCACTTTGCGGCTCATTTATAATTCAACATTGGTTCATTTCGTGTTGAGCTCATAATGTTCTGTCACTTTGATAAACATACAAAACTATGTACATGAAAAAGGAGTGGTGCTAATTCACAGCAATGCCCAAATGAATGCGTTGCCCTTCACTTAACTATGACATATGAATATTTAATTTTCACGCCGTTTGTTTACGATTTCGGTATGTCAACTTAAAATTTGAGTATTTAACATCTTATTGATAAATTGACTACAGTTATTAAAATTTAATGCTTTTAAGCTCTATGACAATTGCAATAATACCATTTATGGGTGCTTTTGTATTGTACGAGGGATGGCTGTTAAGATTGAGATTAAGTTTCTAGGCCTGGGTGCGAACATAACGATGATTTGTAACCCTAGCGGATTAAGGGGCTTAGGATATATCCGCGGCCGTTTATGCCTGTCGTGAGAAGCGACTAAAATACCCAAATGATTCAAGGGGTTGTGAGCGCAATTTAAAGCATCGTCAAACAATTGCGAGCCTCACCTGCCTGTGTTGAATACTGCATTTTTAGCAGGCGAGGCTCTGGCCACCCCAAGTTCATAATAGAAGTAGGGGATGGAGGGTGGGATGGCTCAGAAGGTACAATGTAGTAATATTAAATAGTTCCTTATATAGCCGTGCTTGTACCTTAATGGTACTTGTTACCGAAGCGTGTCGGGTCTATATCCGGCAAAGGACCATCCTCATCGATAGCAATTTCCAAAACCTTCGTCTTTATCGCTACAATAACAATAATAATATGATTGGTTACCACGTGATTTTACTGTTAGTGGCTTAGTGGCGGAGTTGGAAAGAATGATTCGATAAAAGCTGAGTGATGGTGCTACCCTCCATGGTGGTGCTCTCCCACATAAGTTTGTCAATGATATTCATGATGACTAGTTGGTGTGGTTGTTGCATGCTCCTCCTGCCGCACCGAAGGTAATGGGTTCAAGTTCCGGCCAAAGCAATATAAAAATTTATAAGCAATTATTTTTCAATTAGAAAAAAGATTTTCTAAGCGGGTTCGGCGGGGATTTGTCAAACACTCCGAGTGTATTTTTACCATGAGAAGCTTCTCAGTGAAAATTCATCTGCCTTGCAGCTGCCGTTCGGAGTCGGTATAAAGTATGCAGGTACCGTCCCCACCGCGATCTTTCAGATCATTAAAGTGAAACTAAATGTACGGGCCAGGATAGTGTTCCTGAGTATGAACGTTTTCTATATGAACAAAGCAATGAGCAACAAGGGGGTACAGAAGGGAAAACAGTATAGTTTCGGAAAAACCAAACACGGTGTGGGACAGAACGTGGCAGACTGGGAAGCCAGCGACAGCAACACGCGTCATCGTGTGGACTTGCATTAAGACGGACGGCACGCCGAAAATCACCCAAATAACGGAGTGAGAATAAACATCCCTTTCAACGGTCGAAGTGCTGAGCAAACTAATATGATTGAGCTAGAGCTAAAAACAACCTCGAGAACTAACAAGTACAGCAGATCCCCATGAACAACAACAACTGGAAAAGCCCTCGTAACAGAATGGGAACGTGGAGCGATGGAAGGGAGTTGAAGCCTACTCATGACACCGCCTAAGCATCCGAAAAGAAGCCTCAGACGTAAATAAAGGAGATTGGACATGTAGACAAGGCACAATCCATTTTTTTATAGGTTATAATAGAAAGAGTATCGGCTGTCAAATACACTTAAGATTGTTTAAACATCCAAATCACAGTACGTAATAGCATGATACAAAAAATAGAGGTAGTTCCATTTAGTATGACGTTAGCGACTTGACTTTTGCGGGAACAATGACAATTTCATCAAAAACAAGCCACCAGATTGAAAAATGTTACGCATTTTTCTAATATTGATGGATTTTATATTAACGAATACGACTAAATTACTTTCATAGTTATTTTAAATATAAAAGAAAAAATGATGCATGCGTTGGAAATATTTTAATACGAAATATCAGCCTAGAAAAGAAGGTTTTTAATAAGTTTTTCGAGCTCTCGAAAATTGCTTTGGTGGAAGAATCATGGGTCGAAGTATTATTATTATTATTACTAGGTCTGGAAACACTGCGACCTTTGTGTAGATCTATTGTGGGTCAAAGTATATAAAGCAAGGGAGTATAGCCTTCTTAAGTGTCCGTACGTTTGCTCAGAACTTGTTGACAAAACATACACGTTTGTCAATTGATTGACCAAAGGAGGTCCTTATAAACCGATACCGCAATTTCTAAAGAGTTTGGCATATTTAAACGCTATTTTTATGAAATTGAATGGTGATAAATTGGCTACAAGTCCACATTTTTTATTTATTGTATAATTCAAGCGTAGCTTTTGAGGAGGGAATTGTTAAACCATTTTTTAAGGAGAACATTGCCCTGTAGCTCTGCAGGTTAGCCACTAGTTATGAGAGTTCTTTTGCCCATTATACCAGGGGCACCTTGGGGCAAGCCTCACCTACACATATTCTGTGCCCTTTTAGCATTGACATGGACCTGGCGTCCCACAAACGTAACAAATTAAACACCTACCACTCACTGCAGACTTTGGAGGTAGACTTTTTCTCAACATGCCTTGAGAAATAGAGAATAGGGCCATGCTAGAACAACAGAATTTTTCGTGTATTTTTATCTGTCTGGGGGTCAAGATGCCATAAAAGTATGAGTCATTAACCAATGCAGGAGTCATTATCCACTATTTTTCAATAAAATTCCATATTTTACTGTATTCTCAATCGATATTTATGCACATAAATCATGCTAAGCATATTATTATGGTCTCAGATGACCATTGCGTTTTCATCCTGAAGCAATTTCAATCTCGCCTTAAACAGTAACGGTATGGCAACGCTTTTAGCAGAACAACAACCATTATGAAACTTCAAAAATCCCCAAATACGTCAAAAAAATTTAGTGGAACTACCTTCTTTTTATAACTAAGTAGTAAATAATAAGCGGCCCCAAGCTGACGCTGCAAACCTCAAAGTGTCCTTAGTCGGACTATGTTAGTCCATCCCACATACACCCCTCCCCCTCTCCCCTTAAGTAGACCACAACTGTTTAATCTTTATTTTTACTACATATTTTTCACAAAATTTACAAAACTTCACTTTAAATTTCTGAAAAAAATGTCAAAACACAAATTTCCGTTGTAAGGATAACAAAACATAAGAAATGTAAATGAATTGCAATGCTCTAGCACTTAGTACATAAATACATTCCGTTGCGTCTTAAGATGCTTTGAAATATTTTCCTCATTTCTGTTGTTACGCCTTTAAGCGAGACATTTATATACCTACTTATTACATTACGCCATTTCTTTCTGCAATTCTTTCCTTTTCGTGCATTATTTTGACATGAAAATCCTCATAGTAATGGCGAATTTCCGCCTTTTTCCGTTTGCTACAAATTCTTTTGCGAGCATTCAAATATAATTTTCTTTTTTTTCTTGTCCTTTCTCTACTGTCATCAAAGGACTATTTTGGAGGGAGACTTTGGTACACCATTAACATAGTGAGTCGCAGTACTTTTCCCCGCATGTTAAATGGTCAAAGAAATACAAAAATAATTTTGCGAAAATTTTGTCAGAATTAATTTTTATTGCTTAACCATTGGAAAGAAGTCCAAATAAGATTTAATAAAAATTTAACTGTTGGCTCACCATCTGACAGAGCAATAATTAACCAATGGCTAATGTTTGAAAATCGGATAGTGCTTCTTATCCTACTACACTCATGGCATTGGACTGAAATGCCTAAGTTGTTGCAAGGACCAGACATCAAACAGTTTTGAGAGATATAAAGGAAAACTGATCCAATAATAGCTGTTTATTTACATGTTTACACATATACACTTAAACTCTATATGGACTGCTAAGCGCATAACTTTATCTACACTTATGAATTTACTGCGCAAAAATTTAGTACTGCTAAATTTCAATAAGCATTATACTCAGTTGCAACTAAAATGTGTCTCTCCATTTTATCTCTATACTATTCTCCACTTCTATGACCGAAAAGTTTGTGTGTCCATGATTCATCGCTACCGATTCAGCTATAGGTTATACACCATGACAAACAGTATGGTGCGTGTCTCCGCTATTAAGCACAACTCGTTTTGTAGCGAGTTATTTAACACTGCAGTGAGTCTTCATTAATTGCCGCTAGATAGGTCTCCTAAACATTAGACAAGTGATTAAAAGCGGTCTTTTACCCACAAATGTAGATGTGTAAACACGTACGAGGGAAGTTTAATTTGAGCTGCATGGGCTTTGTACGGATATGAAAAGGGTACAGAGTGTACTGCAGTTTTACGTGGGTACCTGTCAAGTATGACCTAACCTCACATTGTTCTTAAACAAACAGATCAATATATGTACATTGCTCAAATGCCCAATAAAGTTAGTACCAGTAGATCGAGGTTCGTGTCAAGTCGACCAACTTTGGTGAAGTATGAGGCCTATCGGAACCTCTACATTTTCTCGTTGCTCCATTGTAAGTTCCCAGCCTGTTTTCAGTAACCCACTCAAGAAGTGAAGAAGGCCTCGACGACACTTTATGCATGTAAAAGAATGCTGGGGTGTACGTGAGTTCCATCGCCCTCATTGGGTATTTACAGCGATTGTTAAGCCTATCCTATACTATGTAGTATTTAGGGTGTATGCAGGCTATCAATGCTTAGCATTACGGAAGCCCTGAAAACAACCCCGATGGCTTCACTGTATACCGTTCTGCTTATTTCACCTGTAGACCTGGTGGCGAAGAACATAGGGTTAACAACTGCAACGATCTCAGTGCCGTACAGCTGCTTGAGTGCAGACCATATAGCCATAATATATCGGCATCAATTACTAAATGAACATACTACCTGATTCCGTATCTGCGCATCGATCTTGCATCTTGAAGCCACAATAGAGGTGGCTGGTTGGCGCCACGATATCCAAATAGCGGAAGAGGCGAAGTAGTAGCCGAAACTAAAGCCGCGTCAAGGTTTATATTGACAGCCAAACAGCAATAAAGGCAATAATCTTCCATAACACAGCATCCAAACTGTGTTAGAGTGTAAGCAATCCCTAGAAAGAATCGGGATAGGGAGAAGCATACATCTTTATTCGGTCACAGGGCATATGGGAATAGATGGGAATTAAAAAGCGAATGATCTAGGGCATCCCTCTAAGCATGCTATGTAGACGTCCCAATTAGATCAGGCGAGATTAAGAGAACGCGAGAGTTGCAGATGATCGACCAAGCGGCAAAGGCATGGACCCAAGCACGGGGATAAAACTTATATACAGTAAATAGCTTGGCTTCCAGCTTCCCCAGGGACTCGTTTTTGTTGAGGTGGGTCTCACAAGAGGTAGACAAGGTAGCAAATTGTTACCTTTAAATAAGGTCACCTTACTACGAATATGGTACCCTTGGTCTTTTCGCCCGGCATGCCTGCCGCGAGTATATTTTAAACCCTTAATCCATGGGGGAGTGGAAATTGTACAGCAAACAAAAACCCTAAGTCTTCGGTGGGTACATCGTGTATGGACGAAAACGTTTCTGTTTCGCCAGCCGCATTTTCCAGCAGGGTAAGAAATATAGCTCCACTTAGCTGGGAGAAGAAGTCAACATTTCCTGTGATTTCCCCAATTTGCATTATTGATCGTCAATCAAAGGTGGTGGAGAAAAACTTTGCCTCCAAGTACCCTGTTGGAAGCCTGATCAACCTATGAAGCTGTAAGTTACATATCCACGCAGTATCATTCTATTAGGCCTTGATGCAATGCGACCTTTATAAAAATCTATTTTGCCTATCCCGCCGATAACCCACTCTCCTTGCTTGATTGCGCCAAACATACTTATTTTCTCTTTAACTTTTTTGTAAATATTTTGATTATGCATTTCAACGCCACAATTTAAAAAGAGATTAATAGTTTTTCTGCTAGCAAGAACAATTCGTATATAAATTTTTTTTATTTTCAAATAATGCACATTAATGCCAACCACCACGCTGGTGCGCTGTGTTGACCACAGCTACTGAGCATTTGCTCATCCATTTACTCATCCTTATATATTTTCATTCCTCCATGTAACGACCACAGCGAAGTGTTCCGGGCAACTGCCGCCGCATAGCACCACAAGTTAACCAACACACGCCCAATTACAGCCTACCACACCGTATGCCCTGTGTTCACACCCCGGGCAAAGCAACATCAAAATTTTAGAAATAAGGTTTTTCAATTAGAAGAAAATTTGTCTAAGCGGGGTCGCCCTTCGGCAGTGTTTGGCAAGCGCTCCGGGTGTATTTCTGCCATGAAAAGCTCTCAGTGAAAACTTATCTGCCTTGCAGACGCCGTTCGGAGTCGACATAAAACATGTAGGTCCCGTCCAGCCAATTTGTAGGCAAAATCAAGAGGAGCACGACGCAAATTGGAAGAGAAGCTCGGCCTTAGATCTTTTCGGAGGTTATCGCGCCTTACATTTATTTATTTTTTTTATTTATGGCGGCAACTCAACGAACCAAAGAAACTTTTACCGCCATCATCCGTCGACCCACCTCTACGCGTATTTGCATTCCCAATAAGTAATTCTCTTGTACAGTCGGAGTATAATTTTCTTCTCGTGTTGCTATTGCATCTACCGTTGTACAGTGGCGCCTCTGCCGTTAAAGCATGGCAAAAATCAAAAAATCATGAAAGCGTTCGCTAAATCTAATACATGTTTCAAATAGAGAATTTTCTAGGGATCAAGAATATACAACTGCTTTTTCACGGAAAATTATTGTTTACCAGGTAGAGCCGCTCATATTTGACCAATTTTCAACATTGGGAAAAATTTTAAATTTTTCTTCTTTTTCCGTGTATTTAAATGGTTTTGTGAGTAAATAAGGCGGTCGGTTGTCATTTTCTTGTATAGCAATTAAAGATAATTTAATTTAGGATTGAAACGAAAAAAAAATTGTTTTGCATTTGGTAAAAGTTGGCGGATATACCTGTTTTTCGAAATGCCTATTTTTAGGCCCTTTTTAAAACTTTGTTGGAAAAAAAAAAAATTTTTAAATATGTGCTCCGTCAAATTAACAGTAGTTAATTGTGAAATATTTAGTTACCTAAATTCATAAAGTCTACCCGCGTCCAGCTGCAACTTCACTTTTTATATCAAATAAAGTTAAACAACCTCGGGCAGAAATACGCGCCTGAGCAGGTATATATAATTCAGTACGGCCGTAAGGTCGTTTTTGTTATTGGAACTTATTAACAACATACATTTTTTTAGTTACGAATTGTATACCTCAAATTCATTTTAATAATTTGAGTAGGTATATAAAGCTATCCATCATACAATGCACATTATCATTCGTCTTTTGGAGATTAAGGAACTAAGTATTCTGTTTACTTAAATGAAGTGAATAGTATTTTTAAATATAGTTCACAGTTTAATATTTAGTCAGATACACTTGAAGCCAATTCTAATATGTATCTAGAAAACTCTAAACTATTTTCGGTGTTTAAATCTACAAAGTCAAGACGGGACTTCGCTGAGGCAGGCCTGGAAGAAAAAATTTGTTTACAATACATTATGATAGAAAGAAAATGGAAGGACTTCTATCGGAACAATTCAAAATTTCTCAGTAAGCATGAAAAGTGGCTGACAAAATTTTTTGGACGAAGAAACGCCTAGCACGTCAACCAATCCAACTAGAGGGAGACCAACAAAACCCATAGAAGAGTGTTCTACCTACACAAGGAAAATGCAGCTGTCTGATACCACAAAAGCTATGGCCACGACTCATCTTTCAGAAGCACTGGCTATTAAATATAAAACAAGTAAGGAAGGCTAAGTTCGGGTGTAACCGAACATTACATACTCAGTTGAGAGCTATGGAGACAAAATAAGGAAAATGAACCTGGGGTAACCCTGGAATGTGGTTGTATGACATGTGTATCAAATGAAAGGTATTAAAGAGTATTTTAAGAGAGAGTAGGCCATAGTTCTATGTATGGACGCCATTTAGGGATATCGCCATAAAGGTGGACCAGGGCTGACTCTATAATTTGTTTGTACGATATGGGTATCAAATGAAAGGTGCTACTGAGCATTTTAAGAGGGAGTGGGCCTTAGGTCTATCGGTGGACGCGTTTTCGAGATGTCCCCATTAAGGTGGACCAGGGGTGACTCTATAATGTGTTTGTACGATATGGGTATCAAATGAAAGGTGGTAATGAGTATTTTAAAAGGGAATGGGCTTTAGTTCTATAGGTGAACGCCTTTTCGAGAAATCGCCATAAAGGTGGACCAGGGGTGACTCTAGAATATGTTTGTAAGATATGGGTATCAAATGAAAGCTGTTAATGAGTATTTTGAAAAGGAGTGATCCTTAGCTCCATAGGTGGACGCCGTTTCGAGATATCGCCATAAAGGTGGACCAGGGGTGTTTCTAGAATGTGTTTGTACGATATGGGAATCAAATGAAAGGTGTTGCTGAGCATTTTAGAGTGGGCATTAGGTCTATAGGTGGACGCCTTTTCGAAATGTCGCCATTAGGGTGGGCCAGGGGTGACTCTAGAATGTGTTTGTATGATATGGGTATCAAATGAAAGATGGTAGTGAGTATTTTAAAAGGGAGTAATCCTTAGTTCTATAGGTGGACGCTTTTCGAGATATCGCCATAAAGGTGGACCAAGGGACACTCCAGAACGTTTGTACGATATGGGTATCAAACGAAGGGTGTTACTGAGCATTTTAAGAGGGAGTGGGCATGAGGTCTATAGGTGGACGCCTTTTCGAGATATCGTCATTAGGGTGGGCCAGGGGTGACTCTAGAATGTGTTTGTACGATATGGGCATCAAACGAAAGGTGTTACTGAGCATTTTAAGAGGGAGTGGGCATTAGGTCTATAGGTGGACGCCCTTTCGAGATATCGCCATTAGGGTGGGCCAGGGGTGACTCTAGAATGTTTGTACGATATGGGTATCAAACGAAAGGTGTTACTGAGCATTTTAAGAGGGAGTGGGCATTAGGTCTATAGGTGGACGCCTTTTCGAGATATCGCCATTAGGGTGGGCCAGGGGTGACTCTAGAATGTGTTTGTACGATATGGGTATCAAATGAAAGGTGGTAAGGAGTATTTTAAAAGGGAGTAATCCTTAGTTCTATAAGTGGACGCCTTTTCGAGATATCGCCATAAAGGTGGACCAAGGGTGACTCTAGAATGTTTGTACGATATGGGTATCAAACGAAAGGTGTTACTGAGCATTTTAAGAGGGAGTGGGCATTAGGTGTATAGGTGGACGCCTTTTCGAGATATCGCCATTAGGGTGGGCCAGGGTGACTCTAGAATGTGTTTGTACGATATGGGTATCAAATGAAAGGTGGTAATGAGTATTTTAAAAGGGAGTAATCCTTAGTTCTATAGGTGGACGCCTTTTCGAGATATCGCCATAAAGGTGGACCAAGGGTGACTCTAGAATGTTTGTACGATATGGGTATCAAACGAAAGGTATTACTGAGCATTTTAAGAGGGAGTCGGAATTAGGTCTATAGGTGGACACCTTTTCGAGATATCGCCATTAGGGTGGGCCAGGTGTGACTCTAGAATGTTTGTACGATATGGGTATCAAACGAAAGGTGTTACTGAGCATTTTAAGAGGGAGTGGGCATTAGGTCTATAGGTGGACGCCTTTTCGAGATATCGCCAATAGGGTGGGACAGGGGTGACTCTAGTATGTGTTTGTACGATATGGATATCAAATTAAAGGTATTAATGAGGGTTTTAAAAGCGAGTGGCCCTTAGATGTATATGTGAAGGCGTTCTCGCGATATCGACCAAATTTTGGCCAGGTGATCCAGAAATACATCTGTCGGGTACTGTTAATTTATTTATATATGCAATACCACTAACAGTATTCCTGCCAAGGGTCCAAAGGCTGTTGATTTCGCCTTGTAGAACTTTTTCATTTTCTTCTACTTAATATGGTAGGTGTCACACCCATTTTACAAAGTTTTTTCCAAAGTTATATTTTGCGTCAATAAACCAATCCAGTTACCATGCTTCATCCCTTTTTTCGTATTTGGTATAGAATTATGGCATTTTTTCATTTTTCGTAATTTTCGATATCGATAAAGTGGGCGTGGTTATGGTCGGATTTCGGCCATTTTTTATACCAAGATAAAGTGAGTTCAGATAAGTACGTGGGCTAAGTTTAGTAAAGATATATCAGATTTTGCTCAAGTTATTGTGTTAAGGGTCGAGCGGAAGGACAGACGGTGGACTGTGTATAAAAACTGGGCGTGGCTTCTACCGATTTCGCCCATTTTCACAGAGAACAGTTACCGTCATAGAATCTATGCTCCTACCAAATTTGAGAAGGATTGGCAAATTTTTGTTCGACTTATGGCAATAAAAGTATTCTAGACAAACTAAATGAAAATGGGCGTAGCCACGCCCATTTTGAAATTTTCTTTTATTTTTATATTTTGTTGCATCATATCATTACTGGAGTTGAATTTTGACTTAATTTACTTATATACAGTAAAGATATTAAATTTCTTGTTAAAATTTGAATTTAAAAAAATTTTTTTTTAAAAAGTGGGCGTGTTCTTCCTCCAATTTTGCTAATTTTTATTTAACACAAATATAGTAATAGTAGTAACGTTCCTGCCAAATTTCATCATGATATCTTCAACGACTGCCAAATTACAGCTTGCAAAACTTTTAAATTACCTTCTTGTTAAAGTGGGCGGTGCCACGCCCATTGTCCAAAATCTTACTAATTTTTTATTCTGCGTCATAACCTCAACCCATCTACCAAGTTTCGTCGCTTTATCTGTCTTTTGTAATGAATTATCGCACTTTTTCGGTTTTTCGAAATTTTCGATATCGAAAAAGTGGGCGTGGTTATAGTCCGATATCGTTCATTTTAAATAGCGATCTGAGATGAGCGCTCAGGAACCTACATACCAAATTTCATCAAGATACCTCAAAATTTACTCAAGTTATCGTGTTAACGGACGGACGGACATGGCTCAATCAAATTTTTTTTAGATCCTGATTATTTTGATATATGGAAGTCTATATCTATCTCGATTCCTTTATATATGTACAACCAACCGTTATCCAATCAAACTTAATATACTCTGTGAGCTCTGCTCAACTGAGTATAAAAAGACGAAGAAAACGTGAAGTCTCATATAACAGAAGCAGTTGCGGTAGCAAGTCCAGTACGACTGATGAGGATCAAAAACCGCATTCCCACACCACCAAATGCGCTACCTAGGAAATACACTCCCGAAGAAGCTTTGGCGCTGTTTATAGATCTCGGTTTAACGAAGAAAAAATATATTATATTGCGTAAGTCATTATTGCAACGTAATGCCGATATTTTACCTGGATACAAAAAAATTTACTGAAGAAAAGTTGAAATCACTGCCAAAGGAGCTAGCATTGATAACTAAGTGGTGCTGTTATGCATCATCAGGACAAAGCGCATATAAACAAAGAATAAATGTAGACGATGAAACAATTACAGATAGTAATATGTTTATGGCTTCTATTGTTCCATTACGACTAAAAGATGAAGCTTCAGAATATTGGAAAAATTTACGTCCGTCATCAACTATATTGTGCCACCCGATATTTTTTCAATACGAGAAGGAGTCTTCCGAACTCATAAAATCTACAGTGAGTGATATAAAAAATCAAATTGCCAAATTAGAACCAACAATAATTGAAATTGAAGAGGGGAATGTCATTACAATAAAGCATGATTTTCTTCTAACAATGGTCGATGGAAAAGTTTTGAACTTAATAACAAATACGACATCTACAATGAAATGTCCAATTTGATTCAATAACTGACGAACTAAATTATGAGTATGGAATATCTCCTTTGCATGCTAGGATAAGATGTACGGAATTTGTTTTGAAGCTGGCTTATACACTACCACAACAAGAAGTTTTCGACGACCATACAACATGTAAGGAGAAACAAAACAGGAGAAGAAAATAATTCAGGATGCATTCTATAAAGAGATAGGCTTTAGAGTTAACTGTCCAAAGTACGGATACGGAAATACAAATGATGGTAACTCCTCAAGAAGATTTTTTGAAAACGATGAAGTGACTGCTCGCATAACAGGAGTTGATAGAGATATTGTGAAAAGATTGGGAGTAATTTAAATATTTTAAACTGCCACGAACCAGTTAATGGACCCAAATTTGGAGAATATGCATCTAAAACTACAGAGTTGCTGCATCAAAAGTATCCTGAGACGAAACTTACACCAACGGTACATAAAATTTTAGCACATGGAAAAGATTTAATAGAGTACCAATGCTTACCATTAGGAAAATTGTCTGAAGAAGCTCAAGAATCTAAGAACAAGGACTACAAAAGATATAGATGTATGAACACCTGCAAAGTATCAGGAGTTAGACAAAACGAAGACATTTTCAACATGTTAGCTATCTGTTCTGATCCAGTCATATCATCTATGAGGTATGTAAGAACACAAAAAGATCTTACGGATGCGTATAGCTCAGAAATGGTTGCTTTGTTAGATATATGTTCCAGTGACGATGACTATTAAGATAAAAGAAGTTTCTCACTTCTTATCACAACAATTAAAAATAGATTTACTAATCAATTTTGTTTCTTTATTGAAAAATAAGATATCTATGTAGGGTAGAAGGGGGTGGCTTCGACATGAGGGAGGCTTCGACTTTTTCAAATTTGGCCGCCGTTATGACTGCCATTGTTCTTATTCCACGAATAAACAGTAACCAAATTGAGTGTGACGCTGTCATGCTTGTGCAACGGCGATAGTATGCAGACGAGGTTCTTTATTTTTGAAAAGTGTTGATGTAAAAATTGTTGGTAAATATTCGCGTGTAAAGTGTACAATATAGAATATATAACATGAGTTTTCCGCCCATTAATATTGCAATAAAACTAAGATTTATTGCTTTTAAAGACTTTTTCAATAACATTAAGCTGTATTTTTTGAAGCGAAAAATCTGAAATAAGTGCACGGGGGAGGGTTCGACAATATGTTTTGGGAGGCTTCGACAAATTGGCGAAGCCTCCCTTCTAGCTTTTTTACTTAGCAAGTAATATTTTACAGCCATCAAGATGCCAAATATCTACAAAAGAAAGTTCCCTGAAAAGATCAACAACGAAGACAAAATGATAAAAGCCATCGAGGAGATAAAACAAAAAAAAGAAACACCATCAAGGGCTGCTCGGAAATATAACTTGAAGCGGACAACACTAATATCTCGAATTTCAAAAGAGCAAAGAAATTTCGGAACTGTTAAAAATTTTCGGTCGAAGTTTTCTTCCAATCAAGTACTTACAGCTGCAGAAGAAATGTTCAAAACTTCATCATGGATCGACGTATGACTTGGCTAGACGATTCGTTTTTATGCTCAGCTGAGCAGAGCTCACAGAGTATACTAACTTTGTTCGCATAACGGTAATGGCATAAACTAATCGAGATAGATATAGACTTCTATATATCAAAATGATCTGGATGAAAAAAGAAATTAATTTAGCCATTTCCGACCGTTCGTCTGTCCGTCCATCTGTAAACACGATAACTTGAGTAAATTTTGAGGTATCTTGATGAAATTTGGTACGTAGGTTCCTGGGCGCTCATCTCAGATCGCTATTTAAAATGAACCAAATCGGAGTACAACCACGCCCACTTTTTCGATATCGAAAATTTCAAAAAATCGAAAAAGTGCGATAATTCACAACCAAAGACGGATAAAGCGATGAAACTTGGTAAGTGCGTTGACCTTATGACACAAAATAGAAAATTAGTAAATATTTGGACAATGGGCGTGGCACCGCCCACTTTTAAAAGAAGTAATTTAAAAGTTTTGCAAGATGTAATTTGCCAGTCGTTGAATATATGATGATGAAATTTGGCACGCACGTTACTCCTATTACTATATGTGCGCTAAATAAAAATTAGCAAAATCGGATGACGAACAGCCCACTTTAAAAAAAAAAAATTTTTAGTCAAATTTTAACAAAAAAATTAAAATCTTTACAGTATATAAGTAAATTATGCCAACATTCAACTCCAGTAATGATATGGTGCAACAAAATACAAAAATAAAGGAAAATTTCAAAATGGGCGTGGCTCCGCCCTTTTCAATTTAATTGTTCTAGAATACTTTTGATGACATAAGTCGCCAAAGCTCTCAGCTGAGTATGTAATGTTCGGTTACACCCGAACTTAGCCTTCCTTACTTGTTGTTTTTGTTTTTATGTTCACTGACAAAACAAATTTCTTTTACACTGGTGTAGTCGTGGAAGTTGAAAATTCGACTTGCGTCGCGAAATTCCTCAGACGTCAAAGTAAAACCCAATATTTCTATGTACCGATTGTAGAAGACAGACACTTGGTTTCAAAGCAGGATATAATACGTATATTGCCCACACCTGAACATCCATCAGGAACGTCACGCGCGCAAAGCAAGTTTATTTTTAACTTTGAGTTTTTAAATTTAGATGTTCGTTAAAAGTACAGTTATACTTTATTTTATGCTTACATTTTTTATGTTTTTTTTTCGAAAAATTGGTTACTGTATTAAAATAAATAACATCAAATATGAATTAAAAATTGTATTTAGAGTTTTTTCCAACATCCTTTTTTATTTTGCTGGTTAAATGGCTATATTTGATAAATTTTGAAACCTCCCACCCAATGTCGAAGCCACCCAGATGACTGACAAAGCCTCCCTGAAAAAGGGAGGTTTCGTCATATTTTTTGTTTTTGGTTATTTGATTATAACTTAAAAAAAAAAAACATGTGGAATATTAACCACAAATCCGAAGTGTCATAAACATACATGGCATCAGTAATTATGAAAGGAGCTATCTATTTCTCATTCTAGTTTCTCTAAAAAATCATTTTTTCTTAACCTGTCGAAGCCTCCCCCCTCTACCTTACAAGTTAATTTTTTATTTCAAATAAAAGAATTAATTAATTTAGTAATTTATAAATATATACTTTTCGTTATTGCATTTCTTTAAAGTTTATCAAATTTATTTTAAAACTTAGGCATTTCGCCTTCAAACGATTATTAAATTTTTATAGAAATCAATACGTCTATCGAGTTTGGTACAAATTGGTAAAGCGTTACAAAGATCAAACTTTTTAGCATAAATGGGCAGTGCCACTCCCCTTTTCCAAAATTCGTTGGCTGTTTAATCTTTAGCTCAAATAAAATTTCATTGAACCATTTTCAATAACTTTTAGTTATTAATAAAATACATATTTGGCTTGTAAATTAAAAAAAAATATGTAAAATTTTACGATGAATTTTGAAGCACCTTGTTATTGTGGCACCAAAAACGGACATTTGAGTTTTATAAGAGTATTTCCATTTAAAAGAAACAATACGTCTATCGATTTTGGTAGTTATTGATTACGTGACTACTTAGATACAACTTTTTATCATAAGTGGGCAGTGCCACGCTATCTTATCAAAATCATTAGTTTATCTTATTTAATGCTTAAATACGTCATTATAAGACAAATCTCATTTTATTTATTTTTTTTTTTTTACTCAACAAATTTTGTTTTTGCATTTTCTAAAAATTTTCGACTTTGACGAATTTTTTTTAAGCACCCTGTATCTGTGACATTCTGAACTTTCACACAATAAATTAGCTTTCATTTGCATTTTAAATATCTTCATTGGTACAAAAGTTATGATTTTTGCAAAGAAAAAACTCAAAAGGCGCCACTGTGCGTTGGCTGTACATTACCTGGGCAAGCATTTATTATTGCCATTTCATTGGCGTTCTGCTACTTATTTTTTTTTTTAGTTTAATTATTGCAATATTATTTTATTACATTTACAGACGATGTAGTGCAGTGAAAAATCGTTGTGTTTGTGTACCGTTATGTTTGCCGGAAGTGCAAAAATGGTGCCCGTAATGAGAAGAGAAAATCGATTCGTGATTTAAAAGTATGTGTTAAATAAAGAAGTACCAAGTTGGTATAGGTCTCATTCCTGTAGTCTTAAGAACGTGTTCTTTATAACGGAGATCATGTCTCGGCAATGTTGTGCCACAATGCCTCCCAAATTATTGTGTCCCACAAAAGTGTAACAAAACTGTTTTTCAGTTAGAGAAATTGTACCCTGCCTGAAACCGCATTTGTACTTGAACAAACAAAAATGCAGCGATTTAAAAGAAAACTTAGTAAATAAGTTTGAGCTTACCTGAAAAGTCAGCATGCAAAATTAAGTAGAGATGAAACAGTAAACTCACCCACAAAGAAAAGTGTATTTGTAAACCTCAGTGCTTAGCGCCCACCGTATCAGAACGTATCACTATAAAATACAAAAAGTACTCGCACAATTTCACTACCCGTAGTTATGGGTTAACATTAGATACTTGTGACAAAGTTCATTTTTTTTGTATTCTCTTCTAAACTTTCAACTGCAAGTGCAGTTGATTTTGACACTTTTAAAAAGTAGCGGTACCCATCACCTGATCGATGAACATGATTCAATTACTAGAGGTTTGTTCTCCAATGATGACAGATCTTTGACACTCCCAAAGTGAAAAATCTGGACGGGTTACTTTTACGAAGTAAGGAAAACGGGGAATAATTCAATCCCCTTCAGCGAAAATTGTAGTAGAAAAGTATCTTTGGTAGTATATTAGTAAAAAAAAAAGAAATAAATGTAAGGCGCGATAACCTCCAAAGAGATATAAGGCCGAGCTTCTCTTCCAATTTGCGTCGTGCTCCTGTTTGATTTTCCCTACAAATTGGCCGGACGGGACCTATGTTTTATGCCGATTCCGAACGGCATCTGCAAGGCAGATGAGTTTTCACTGAGAGCTTTTCGTGGCAGAAATACACTCGAAGTGCTTGCCAAACACTGCCGAGGGCGACCCCGCTTAGAAAAATTTTCTTCTAATTGAAAAACCTTATTTCTAAAATTTTGATGTTGCTTTGCCCGGGGTGCGAACCCAGGGCATACGGTGTGGTAGGCGGAGCACGCTACCATCACACCACGGTGGCCGCCAGTAGTATATTAGTAGTGATAGCAAATTTGTAAACGCCAAAAGTTTTTGGGGAAATAATTCATTTTCTACTAAATATTTCGTGAACTGATAAAGTTATGTTGGTTTTGTCATTCTTTCAGAATTTGTTTGAAGAATGCTTTGCGTTAGAATTTTATTCAAAAATGCACTATCTCAAAATTTGTTTCAAAACTCCCTATATAAGCATAGGTTCAATGCATTTTGACATAAAAGGGAGTTAATGAAAAGCATTGTGAGGAAAAGCGTTCTTCAATCTAGCTCTAATATATGGCGGTTTTGTGACAAATCCTGAAATGGGAAATTTTTGAAAAATATTTTTAGATAGCACGATTTTGAACAGGCAGCCGACATGGGATGATACTTTACTCAGCAGCCGTAATGAACTGACACAAACAAAAATAAAATAAAATGGCTTAATGTCTTAAAACTTTATACTTCGACCTTGACTTTGAAAGAAGAGTTAAGCTTGTGTGCGGTCCTGTTACACAGGGAGTATTCGCCTTTTTATTCTGAAATATCGGAAAGCTCTTTGCCGTTAACTATTCATGGAAGTGTTCCGGATGAACCGAAGGTCGACTTCAAATACGCGCGCAAAAATATCGACAGAGGCGTATTGACCTCGATAACAATAATTCGAAGGCTGAAATAAAAATTGTATTTCGTTCAAAAGATATTAACGAAAAACCGAAAAGTTAGACCGGGTTTCGTTGGCGGCCTTCAGTCGAGCTTATAAAAAATTACCCTGGCCGGTGGGATCAATGAGGTGGAAAGGATGACGAAGGGTAAGTGAAAAGGAGTCAGACGGAGCATAAAGAAAAGGGGACCGCTGATAGCCGAAATAATCGAGCGGTCCAAGGTAGGGTGGGCTTCCTACGAGGTGTGTGCATCTCTACAGGAAGAGGAGATGGTTGTAACATCCGCCCCGCATCATGGTGGACAAGGGTTGAGGACCCCGACCCTTCACACTGAGCTAGCTGGGGGAAATCCACCTTGATTGCGCAAAGAGGCGGATTCATACTAGGTGTACGTTACAATAATTAATAATAACATATTAATTAATAATTGTCACGTACACCTGTTAGAGGTGAATCCGCCCCTTTTCGCAGTCAAGGTGGAATGTCCCCCAGCTAGCTCAGGACGAGAGGCCGGGGCCCTTAACCCTTGTCCACCTTGATGCGGAGCGGATGTAACAATCGTCATTATATTACCTTCAATACACACCCCTCGCAAGAAGCCCACCCTACCTTGGACCGCTCGAGTAATTCGGTTTCAGCAGGTCCCCTTTTCCTCTGCTCCAAATGACTCCTCCTACCTACGCTAATGTCATCTTTCCCCTCCCCAACCGGTTAAATTTAGCAAAGCATTTTAATTTCTTCTTTCAGTTCAATTTACTTCTAACATATTTATTTAAATTTCTTAAAACTATCCAAGGCTGTAAAAAGGACTTTGGTTCCTAACTAACCACGTATCTTAAATGTACATTGAGTTATTTAAAATGGAATATGTATACCGAGATTTTTACATTAATTACACTATTTATGAGGTGGGATCAAAATTAAAAGCGTGCAAAATGTACACAAAATCCTTTTCAGAGCACAACAACATTACTACAACCACACGAAAATTGTCAACTTCATCTGCAAATATCTCCGGACAGAGATACAATTTTTCTGTTCCGCCTTCGGATTATTGTTGTCCACCTCTCTCGATATTTTTGGACGCGTATTATTAGTCGACTTCTGTTCTAGAGTACATTTCGTTATGGCATCTCCATTATTTACTAATGACATTTTCACATGAGTCGTGACTAGTCCGGTTTTTGACGTTGAACGATGAATTTTGAATTGGTTCAGGTTTCGTATGTTCATAGGTTTACGAAAGTGAACAATTTCTTGGTGTCCGTACTTTTCATAAAACCTATGTTCAGCCACACTAATAGATCGTGGCATAGTTAATAAATTCACAATAAAATTTAAAAAAATGTTCTAAGGAATTATGCAGTTTGGTATTTATCGGGTATTTGTAAACTGATTGCTTCCTATTTCTACTACTAATATTTTTCGAAAAATCGCAAAGAAACAACACAGTTAACGGATGTCAATTCGATTTGGGAGCAAAATGGCTGCAATTGTCAAAAAATGTATCAGTCGAACAAACCTCTTGTGATTGAATCATGATCGATGAATAAATAAAAAAAGTAGGGCTGCCATGTCTGGAAAAACTTCACAAAAACAATTAAATACTCGTTTGAGATATTTCCATTTGCTAGCAAGCTGTGATTTTAATGAAGATTTCGTTTGAACAAAACAGGCTTGAGCTCGTTTTGAACCCGCGATCTTATAAATCAGTAGGCTGACATGAAAAATTGTTAATACATCCTAGAGAACGGGGAAAAAGTGTCAATAAATATGGCACTATGGCATCATTGCCTTGATACAAATTCAATTTTCACATCGTTTATGCAGCAGATGTCGCAGCGCTGTGAAAATCAATTTGCAAGAAACAAGGATAGAAGTAGAAATAATGAAGGCAAACAAACAACCGCTGTAATAGCCGAATGGTTATAGCAGCGGCGCCTAAGCGATGCTGATGAAGGAATTTAGCAGTTTTTTCTTTCTTCTATTCTAATTTAAAAAAAAATTCATTTAAGAAAAAATTTATCATAACAATAATAATGATAAAATAATTATTGTTACGTCTTGAGCTCGATTTGAACCCGCGATCTTATAAATCAGTAGGCTGACATGACAACAATAATTGTAAAAAAAGGAACATTTTTATTGCCTTTTAATTTTTTCGTGCTGAATTGCTAACGTCAGGCTAAACGTCATACAGTCAGGGCCCGTATTACGTGTACGATCCGTGATCATTTTTTAAATCACAATAGCTCTGAAATGGTGGATCAGATTAATGGCATATTTGAACTAGCGACAAACAGTACTCGTTAGATCCATAACTTATTATAATTTTTAGAAATAGTTTGACAGTTGCAAGTGAAAATGGTTTTCAGTCACTGATCGTGACACGCAATACGGGCTAAGGCTTAACGTTATACAAAAGTGTATTTCAAAAATGCAGAAAGGTAAATTTTCTGCCCTGTTAAGCTTTGACAAGGTGGCCGATTGCCCTGCAATTCAGTTGCCGCTAGCATAATTTGGCGGATTAGTTTGGTAAAACTAATAGTCATAGTAAAATAAAATAGGTTTTAAATTCAGTTGCAGCTTTTTGACATAATTTTCTATGAGCTATCTGGCAAAAAAGCTACAACTAATTTTAAAACTAATTTTGGTGGCCTTTTGGATAATTCATCAGCTGCAAAATTAATTCTTTGATGGTGGTCTGAATCGATCTTTGTATATCCAAGGCCGCGCACATCCAGGACTATGGTGCTTTCCCTGCTTCAACATGATAGGCGTTTTTCCGCTGTTTTTGACCAGGTGACTGTGAGGTAAATTAAGTTTAGTACTACGATTGAGCCATTTTTAGATGGTTATTTTTATATTATCGTGGAGGAAATTCTTATTTTCTATCTGGTTTCGTTCCTAAAGCAGGAGGCCTAACCACTCAAAAGGCTTTAAAAAAGTCAATATTTATCATAAATTTCAGAATTTACCTAAACATAATGGTCAGCGCTGACTTCGGCTCGATGAACTTAGCCCAAAACTCATACTGGAAAGACTAATCGGTTGAAAGGGCCCTACACGAGGTGGCTAGCGTCTTCGAGAAATCCTTGACCTGCATAGAGAGGAAGAAAGCGGACTTTCCCGACATCTTTCAATAACGTTAAAGCTGAGTCCATCTACATGCCACTTATACCAAATGGAATTGACTGGATGGGAAAACTATTGACGCGGGATTGATATGCAGAAGGCTGTGTTGACTCTCCTATAGATACTACTAATAGTAAAAAAATCCTGGAAACCTTCAGAGCAAAAATAACGAGGGCAGTCGCCTACTGCAACGACTAAGTAATACTAGGCGAAGGGTCAGTAACACGTCTTGGAACATCCATGCTATGCACCTTACAGAAATTTGAAAGATTGCAACGTATGGCGTTTTCGAGTTTGATGGACGCACTAGAAAAAAAAATCAATTTACTTAATGTTGGGCAGGGGCAAAGCCTAGTACATTTACCTGGAAATATCAAGTACAGTGAACAGACTGAGAGAATCCAACATGAAGAAGCCAAGTACGGTCACACAAGGATATTGGATTTGCACGCGGTCATTTTTCGGTTTTTCGTTTTTACTTTTTGACTTCGGATTCTCGATCCTGTGGATCCAAAACGCGTCTTTTGGTAACCCTCTTAATATTTTTGTATGTGTATTAAGAATGTCTTGCTGTCGTATAGAAGTATTCCCTTGACTCCCAGAATAACGCCAAATCCTCCGTAGCGATCTCAAGCACTGCCGACATTCCTTAAGGGCCCATTACTGATACTTAGCATAGACTTGACTTGACTTAGCAACTTAGCCACGATTATACTCCACTTAGCGCATACAATTTGGCATAATAATCAATAAATGTCAATTTGTATGACAAAATGTCAAAATGAAATGGAAACAAACAAATGGCATCTCGAAATGTAAACGACACTTAGAACTTACATAGAAAATCAAAATTCAACAGACTTCTAAGTTAAGTGTTGCTAAGTTTTGAGTAATCAGTAACATGCAATGTTCATTTAACAGAACTGTAAGTGACAGTTCTCAAGTCAAGTCAAGTATATGCTAAGTATCAGTAATGGGCCCTTTAATTTAATTTGAGTATCATTTGGCACACACACTGCGTTAATTCTATGGCCCATAGTCATAGTCAAAATAAAATGGATTTTACATTTAGTTACAGCTTTTTTGACAGATAGCTCAAAGAAAATTAAGTCAAAAAGGTGTAAATAAATTTAAAACCTATTTTATTTTGACTGTGATTATGCGCCTATAATTTTCCTTTGCTGAATTCTCGCTGCTGGCAATGCTTGTTTACGCTGAATATAATGACATTTGGAAAATGTCAAAGTGACGTGCGAAATGTCAACCCATTTCTCTTTCTCTATATCCGTTCAACCATAAAACCTGTAAGTGAAAATTTCGTTGAAAATTATGTATTTTCCATAAAATCATGCGAAATATGGAAAAATCACAGTAAAAGCATTTAATAAATTGTTAAATGATGCTTTCGTACATATTATGGAGACGTTATTTTGTGGGATTCGTTTGATATAAACGGAGTAAAAGGGTGCTAAAATTTGGCTTAGCTATATTATATTTGATTATATATCAATGCAAAGTTCTCAAGGCAATTTATGGAAACAACTTTATTTTATTATGCTGTTATTTAAAAAATTTTGTGATTTTAGGCATTGCAATTGATTTGCAAAACAACTATGATGGTGCTTTGTATTTACATTTGTGCCCACTTTTCTCTTATATTTTCATGTATCTACCTGCATCCATACATCATGATGCTCTCACAAATGGCATTGTTTTCCTCTGCTAACAACAGCCGCAAAGATGAGGAAAATTATGAAACAGGGCAAAATCGTAATCGTCCTTAGTGGACGTTACGCAGGCCGCAAGGCTATCATTGTGAAAACGTCAGATGACGGCACACCGGAGAAACCATTCGGACATGCACTCGTCGCCGGCATTGATCGGTATCCACGTAAAGTGACGAAGAAAATGGGCAAGACCAAGTTGAAGAAGAAGTCAAAGATCAAGCCTTTCCTCAAAGTATTAAACTACAATCATCTGATGCCAACTCGTTATACTGTGCATGATATTTCTTTCGATAAGCTGTCGCAAAAAGACTTGAAGGATCCCGTAAAGAAGAAGACACATCGTTTCCAAACGCGCGTTAAATTCGAGTCGACATACAAGGAAGGCAAGAACAAGTGGTTCTTCCAAAAGCTGCGTTTCTAAATATTAGTTTAATTGGTACGTAGTTAAGCCCCCTTTAGTTTTTATACATTTAAAAACATAATTTTTTATGTTTTTATTGTGATGAGATCAGTTGGAGATGTGAGAGTGTTATAATGCAATCAATAACATTCTTAAATAAAATGTTTCTTAAAAATAAACAAACGATGTGTTCTTAAGTAAAAATTGATGTATAGGAGAATATTGTCGTGGTTTCATTTCAGTAATATTATCAACATAACGGTTAAACCCAACAAATATTCGGACTCAGAAAGGTGTCTTAATCAGATCGTCTATGCTCATTTATTAGTCCGGAATGAATGTATTTCACTTCTTGCGATGGTCGAGCGATATAAGCTTAATTTCAAATAAAAGTTGGTGTTGGTGTTGTAGCGATTAGGTTACTTTTCGAAGGCTTTGGGGAGTGTTATCGATGTGATGGTCTTTTGCCGGATACAGATCAGGTACGCTCCGGTAACACAGCACCTTAGGGTGCTGGCCCGACCATCTCGGGAACGATTTATATGGCCACATTAAACCATCAGGCCACCCCTCCCTCCCTACCCCCAAGTACCATGAGGAGCTTGGGGTCGCCAGAGCCTCGTATGTTAGTGAAACGGGATTCGCCGCTCGAAGGTGAGGTTGACAATTGGGTTGGAGAAGCTATATATTTCGCTACGCAACCCCTTGAATCCCCTCAAATAAGAGTCCAATTTGACTCCTATAAACTCATAATTTGCTTCATATAAGGAACTAGATTGGCTAGATCAAGGGCGGATTTTGGACGCATGGCATCAGAAATGGGAAAGTATATCAATATAAATGTAGGGCATGCTTAACGACAGGCTCGAAAGACCAACCTGAGATGATTAGATAGAAGCGTCCATGCCAAACTAAATCGGCAACAGCAATACATAAGCTATAATTTTATTCAAATTGAATATAAAAGAAAATGGTTGCTGAACACTCTTGGCATATGACTTATAATTTTCATCATATCGGTGTCACAAATGACCTACATATATGATCATAATTCTGAGGGTCATATTTTGGACTCATATCGGTTTCCTAAATTATAAGCGCTCTGAGGATGTTTGAGGGGTTTGGTGCTTTGAAAAGCTAGGCTAGCTAGGTTTTACAAAATTTCAGGATTTGGCTGAATCATGATTCAATGAAATAGCTTCCATATGAAAATTTGCTACACAACGCTAAATTATATCGCAAACCAGTCAAAGATGAAAGTGAACAAGCGACCCCTTGAACGTTCTAGTCGAATCTTAAGACATACGGCCTACCGCAGTTATATTCTTGAATCCTCATCTGGGATGTGAACCTTCGCGCTTGTGTAGACGATTTCGTTCTTCGAAACTAACAACTGGTAAATAGCTAAGGGATTAAACTCTGCGGCTCTAGTCTGACATTGACATCTTGACACTTGAATCTAAAAGGAAGTTACTGAAGAATGAAATTTTTAAAAGTGCGTATAATATCCACCGATATGTATACGTGATCAATAATCGATTACTCTTTTGCCGAGTCTTTCGATCGCTGTTAAGATCCAGGTAGTGATACTTTCTGTATGGACAGTTGTTAACGTATCAGTGCTTTCTGTTGTTGAGTCCGTACGTCCGTTTACATAAACGTGATGTATATAACATGTCTATATTTAAATAGCAGCACTGTGAGTATGAAACGTGGCATTCCGGGACGTAGACCTGGCTAACGTGGGAATAATGTATGCGGTAGGGCATCCCCCGTTGTTGTTGTTGTAGCAATGCTTCGCCCCACCTAATAGCTGCGACCGATCACAAACCTCCGTAATGTTGTGCAGTATTTTGCCGGACTGAGTCCGCAGCTTTCACCTCTTCACAAGACCCTTGATCATACCGCGCCTTGGTTACAATGCTGCTGAAAAGAATTTCCAAACATTTCTGTTCAATCCCCTATGATCACTTTGCAGATATTCCTTAAATACAATACTGCTTCAAACTTGACTACATGAAGAACAAATTCTGCCATTTTTCGTTTACAAGTCAAATATTTATTTGCACAGTTTCGTTCTTAATTTACCATATGAGATTTTAACAATTGTATAGCAGTTGGTAAAATAATGTATGTTTAGCAATTATCGCCCAGTAAACGGCGTATATGCCTTTGCTAAACCGCTTATAGAACATTGTCGTACATGCAAGACGACTAAGCTAGACCACTTATGGCAATATATTAAATAAACATTTTAAGTATACTCCACATCGGATAAGTCTGTTTTGCAAAGGCATAGTAGATATGAAATAAAATCATTTAACAACTTTTTTACTTAAAATAATCATAAATAAATTAAAAAATATAAAAACATTTTAAATATTGTAGTACAACTTTAAACTATAAGGAGATGATTAACTTGCTATTGTATATTGTAGTATAGCGCTTTATCTGACTTAAGTAATTAATAAAAATATAAATTTGCATGGTTAGCGTGCAAAATAAAAAAAGTTAAGAAAATGAGATAGCAAAAATTAAAAAGTGTAGCATAGTTTAAAGATTTCTTGTTGTCCATAGTTGAGGGTCGCAGTAGCCTTCTTGTAGAATCTGTAAGAAAAAATAAAAGAAATGTTTAGTAGGTTTGCGCGTGAATATGGAAATCATAAAATATTCTTAATTGTTCTAAAAATTACCTGCTACTCCACTGCCCTCCAAGCACGCAACACAGGGAATTACATGAGGACTTGGCAATACACATCTCAATTAGTAGCGCACGTACGAGCTGCTGAAGGTTTTTCATAAACGAAGCGGGGTTTTTTCGACATTGAACATTTTAAAATTTTGCAGCTTAGGTGAATAGACTTATGATTTTGGTATACATAAAACACTTGGAATTAACAATTTTTTTTTTTTTAATTTTTTACCAATTAGCTTAGTTGCTGTGGAAATTTTATGCTGATTTTTTAAGCTGTTAAACATTTGGCTGCTTACAATTATACAACATAAATAGACATAGCTTAGATAAAACATATGGAAAAGCAATCAAATATTGACAATAATCACTCGTTTTGTTCACATAGAATTTGTTACTGAGTTATGCTAGAATTGATTAATTTTTTTTTTTTTTTATTAATAATTTGTTTTTTTATTATTATTTAAACACGTTAATCTCCTTGAGGCCTGTTTGGTGTATAAGCAATACGTTGTGTGGTGTCCCACATAACCAGTTTATGTTATTGGTTGACAATTAAACGGATATCGGATAAGCAGGAAAGGCAGCGTGAAAGTAAATTTGAGGTTTTTGTTTTGTGATAAAAATCGGCATAATTAAGTTAAATGTACAAGAAAAGGTATTTAAAATTTTTAAATAAAATTCAAATAACTAACAAAAGGCTGCCAAAACCAATGCAGAAAAACAGAGGCACAATACTCTACGTTTACTAGTTAATATTGGTGTTGTGTATGTGCTTTAAGATGTCGATTTGTATGGGGTTTATTGTAGAAAACGTGTACGATACTACTAAAAGATAAATATAAAATATTAGTAGCAAATAGAATTACACTAAGTAAATGCAATCGGTACCATACACTAACAAAACTGGCAACGCTATAAAGAACGGGTTAGCTAAAACACAATAGAAGGCAACCATTTCTTTTCAAATATAAGCTAATAACTTATGCATAAGCAAGTTATTAGTAAAAGCATGTTAGACTGTCAAAAAAATACAAATTGCTTAGTAGTAATTAGTAAACAAAATTTCATAATTGAAAAAAGGTACTTATAATAACATTACGGTAGGTAGGTATCAATAAAATGGTGAATAATTAAGAAAAAATATAATTTTTAATACATATACATAAATATTCAAGTGAATAAAGGTACAATAAAACTAGATACGAATTACAATTTTAACCGTTCAATGCGCAGTATCATTCAATAAATTTGATTAAGAAATATGCTTAAATAGATACTGATGAACTATAATTCGATCAAAAACAAGAAAAAGACTGCTAAAGTTCTAAGAATCAATATTTTTATGACTATGCATGCATTGAAAGGTTAAGCACCGTTCTCCCAATATACGCATAACCACTTGACACTGAATTGCTTGATAAATCACAAAACTATTTATAACAATGTGGCGTTAAACGTTAAACGTACATTGAGTGATAAGCACCAAATCTTTCACATAACAAACTAAGAGGAAGGCACTAAAAAAGGTATATTGTCATTATTAGATAAGATTGTGACCGGTGTACAAAGTTTTTGTATGCAGGTAGACGTGACACATTGTAAAAGATAGAGGCAATTTCATTTGATGCAATAGCTTTACCAATTCACACGTTTCTTAGCCAAAATCTTGAGAATATTTTCGACTATATCAGTGCTGGAATGAGAGCCACCCAAGTCTAAAAAAAAGAAAATTGTTAACTTTTATTTCCACTATTGAACTTGTATTAGTCATTATACCTGGCGTGCGTATACCATCGGTAACAATTGTTTCGTAAACTGCATCAGATATAGCACGAGCATGTTCTTTATGTCCCAAGTGATTTAACATATCAATGCTGGCATTTATCATGGCTACAGGATTGGCAATGTTCTTGCCAGCAATTGCTGTACCAGTGTTACGGGTGCCAGGCTCGAAAACAGCGAACTAATATTATCGGGATAAAAATGTTTTAATTATATGATTATATGGTATTTTATATATGTTACATGATCTCCATAGTTGGCTCCTGAAAGTAGGCCAGCGCCACCAATTAAACCGCAAATAACGTTAGATACGATGGAACCATACAAATTGGTCATGTTCATGACATCGAACTAAAAAGAAAGAAAACAAATAGTGTTTTGTTGTTTTTGGACACATTCAGCCCAATTCTAAACCAAACATCCGTGCGAGTTTTTTCCCTTCTCCCATTCCTCGTATTCTAAATAAAAATTCATTGTGAGTTTTTTCACATCTCCCTTTCCTCCTATTCTGAACAATGTTCGAAAAAGGGGAAACCGGTTATTGGAGAAAAGTAGGTATTATGAATGTGAGGGAGAGGGAGATTTCTCTGCCATTTCATAGGAACTTTTTCACTTGGTTAAATTAAAGGGAATGCATCAAAATAGTTAAAGGAAATTGGTTCTTTTAAGAAAGAACCCTTATTTGTATAAATTTGTGCTAAAATATGTATTTGCATTCTACCACAATATTCTCACTGTTAATACAACAACAACTTCAACCACAATATTCTTTATTTTAAGTAGAAAAGTATATCATAAGCAACGGTAGAGCTCTTGGTATACATATTTGATGCAGCCATCCAGAAATTGCGCAAGGATTTTTTAATAAGGCTTAAATAGATTTTGGCATATGACGAAGGACGAATTCAACTCAACTTGGCCGCCAGAAAATTGCTTTGCTGAATGAAAGCAGGCAACTACGGCAGGTTTGTGTTATGCGGCCGTCTTCTTCTTATGTTTCGTTCTTGATGTTACTGTGGCACCAATTCATTACTCATTTCATTGCATACCACATGAAATGCAATAAATACTGTGCATTGTTTATATTTTATTTCTTAATTTCCAACAAATTTGCAACAATAATTAAACTTCAATTTTTTAAACAAAATAAGAAATGTGCAACGAAATTTCAATTGACAAAACAGCTGCCTTCGAAAATTCGAAACTCCTATTCCCCAATTATTGTTCTACCTAGGAGAACAGAATTGGAGGAATTTTTCCGCGGGCATAAAAAAATTCGCGAGAACAAAATTCCGCGAGAATATTTAGAATTGGTCTGATTTAATTTGTTGTTGTTGTTTCTATTGGTACTTTTTATCTTCCAAAATTAAACTTTGCATTTGGTTCAACACCGCACATGCCGTTAGATAATCACTAAGACCACCCATAATTTGATGTGAGTTAGGCAAGGTTGAGTGCGGCAATAAAAACAAAACAACAAATATTTTCTTCTTGGCTTACTTGATGTGGATTGGATACCAATTGCATGCATGTATTATCAATAATCATATTGTCATGTGCAATTTCGGGATAATCCTTATGCACAGCTTTGGCAACATCCAGGAAAAGACCATCAGATAATTTCATAATATTGGCTTTGTGTATTGTTGTAACCTTTTTGCGATTATTTTGTTTAGCATATTCAAAAGCATAACGTGCTACACGTTCAGCATTTGCAGTAGTCACCACTTTCATACTTTCCACAATACCGCGTACAGACTCGTGTTCCAACATAGCATATTCACCATCGGTATTTTGACGTACCAATATAATATCTACATTTTTGTGTCTTGACGGAATGCCAGGATATGAGCGACAATGTATGACATTAACATACAAGTCAAGTTCGTTACGTATGGCTACATTACGTGAAACCTCATCTATACCATGTGATATTGTTTCAATGTTACCCTTAAGGGCAACACCATTTCGTTTTATTGAAGTGATGGCATAGTCCAAGTCTTCATTACCCTCAGTGGAGGGATCAATTTCAATAACTTCGAAATCAACAGGAGCTCCAACAAAACGGAAAATTTCGCGAATATAATGCATCAGTTCAGGTCCGATACCACCACCGGGTAGCATAGTGGCTGCATGACGTCCGCCATATTGTGCCGATGGTATATCTTGCCCCTAAAGAGTAGCGAAGTTAAACGGTTAACTCAATAGATTTCATATTTGTTTGAGTATAAATCCTTACCGTCCATTTTTTCTGTAGTGAGGATTTAGTGTGTGCAACATCTTCTGATTTCTCTTTGGTTACAAGCATTGGGTATCCCTATAAAAATAAATAATTTCACTGTTTTGTTGGTTTAAGCCTTTCTTTCTGCAGTTTCTTATGTAATTTGCCATTTGCATTTGCCACCTTACAGGTTTTCCTTGTAGGTGCATTTGATTGAACTTGATAACTTACTCGCGCCATAAACGGGACTTGGTTTTGCAACAAGCGTTGTGTAAAACGTAAAGCCATTTTTAATTTATAACACTTTATACTTAATAACTCAATACTAAATAATTTTCCAAACCTAATTGCCGAATTCTACAGTGACAAGTGAAAAGTTGACTCGAATATGGGTATGCAAATTTTTACAGAACAGCTGTCAAAATTAGTGATCGTGCGATGCAAGCACTGATGACGATGCTAGCACTAACGATATCTTGCATGAACGAGTACGGCCGGAACAAATGAGTAGTGAGTCAAGTATCGTTAGCTCAATTCACAAAGACCGAATAACCAGCGGGTAAAGGGGTCAGAATATACCCGCGGTTGGTATGCCTGTCGTAAGAGGCGACTAAAATACCAGATTCAAGGGGTGTAGCGCAACCCTTCAGGTTGCCAGCGCAATATATAGCTTATCCAAACCCAATTGTCAACCTCACCTATCCGCGGCGAATCCTGTTTCACTAACAGACGAGGCTCTGGCGACCCCAAGCTCCTCATGGAACTTGAGGGTGGGGAGGGAGGGGATGGCCTGAAGGTTTAATGTGACCACATAAATCGTTCCCGAGATGGTCGGGCTAGCACCTTAATGGTGCTGTGGTACCGGAGCGTACCGGATCTGTATCCGGCAAAGGACCATCACATCGATAACACTCCCCAAACCCCTCGGGGAGCAACCTTATCGCTACAACAACAACAACAACCAGCGGATTTTCTGAAAATATTTTTCGCAGATTTTGGTACGATATATTAATACACAACTTTTTGGAGAATATGCATAGTCGAAATACAGTATGCACTTAAAGTACGATAAAGCTTTTTGACATACCCTGCAAAAATTGTTGGATTACATATTCCATTTTCTTCATGTTGGAGTATTCTAAAAATACTCCTTTGCAAAGCGTTTGCGAACCACAATCAGCCGATCATTGCTGGTTTTTTAACGACCGTGATCACGACACGATGACGATCGAACAGAGTTGCCAAAAATAAATTATTGCATACAAATAACTGATAATAAAATTTTACTATGGCAACTCTAATAAAATGCAACCGCTTTATGTATAGGGAGATATTAGTTTCTTTATTCACGCAAATGCTAACCTTTCAAAAAACCCGAGTACTACATAAATAGTGTAAGGAATACTCCTTTAGGAGTATAGGAGTGTTCCAAAACTAATCTGTATTCAGACAAAAAATGTGCTCCAATTAACATTGCGATGTCCTAGGAGAGGAGTAGTTGATCCCACTCTCGCTTTGTTTGTGAGTATTCCATAGAGTACATACGTGAGAGTACATTTCAAAGTACTTTCACTGTAGTACTCCATGGAGCACCCACAGAGGATCATATGCCAAAGTATTAAAGAGGAATTGTGTTGTCGGAAAGAAATATCGGAGTGAATTTAACTTAAAATGAAAGTAAAAGAAGAGGGGCAATACAACTTTTATATTTTATACTACGAATATTCTTATGTTATTTAGCATTTGCGTGAATGAAGAAACTAATATTTCTCTCTACTATAGTATGTATACATAAAACCAGTGCGCGGTTGCATTTTATCAGAGTAGCCATAGTAAAATTTTATTATCCGTTACCCTTCAAAAAACGCGAGTACTCTATAAATAATGTAAGGAAAACTCCTTTGGGAGTATAGGACTGCTCCAAATCTAATCTGTATTCATACAAAAAATGTGCTCCAATTAACATTGCGATGTCCTAGGAGAGGAGTAGGTGATTCCACTCTCGCTTTGTTTGTGAGTATTCCATAGAGTACATACGTGAGAGTACATTTCAAAGTACTTTCACTGTAGTACTCCATGGAGCACCCACAGAGGATCATATGCCAAAGTATTAAAGAGGAATTGTGTTGTCGGAAAGAAATATCGGAGTGAATTTAATTTAAAATGAAAGTAAATGAAGAGAGGCAATACAACTTTTATATTTTATACTACGAATATTCTTATGTTATTTAGAATTTGCGTGAATAAAGAAACTAATATTTCTTTATACTATAGTATGTATACATAAAACCAGTGCGCTGTTGCATTTTATCAGAGTTGCCAAAGTAAAATTTTATTATCAGTTATTTGTATGCAATATTTTTATTTTGGCAACTCTTTTCGATCGTCATCGTGTTGTGATCACGGTCGTTAAAAAACGAGCAATGATCGGCTGATGGTGGTCCGCAAACGCATTGCAAAGGAGTATTGTTAGAGTACTCCAACATGAAGAAAATGGAACACGTAATCCAACAATTTTTGCAGGATATTTTTATGCAATATTTTACTTTTGGCAACTCTGTTCGATCGTTATCGTGTCATGATCACGGTCGTTAAAAACGAGCATTGATCGGCTGATGGTGGTCCGCAAACGCATTGCAAAGGAGTATTGTTAGAGTACTCCAACATGAAGAATATTGGCAAAAAAACACTGTGTTTTCATAAAAATTTCACAAAAAAGTTTTTGAAAATGTTAAAAAATACTTAAATTGTGGTTATTATATATAAATAAAATTTTTTCACATTTCCACAACGGTGAATACCTACCGCGATTTGATGTTGGTGGTTCTCTTTACCTTACGTCTCTGCTTAAGAGTACATTTGACTCTTTGAGTATTTTTAATGATTGTTGATATCGTTCCAAACTTGTTACGAAAGTTCATCACTAAGCAAAATTTGACAACAAACAACCTTGACGAATAACGCTAAAAGCAATTGATAAAAAGACAACAAAAATAAAAAGGAAATGTAACGAAAATCTGTGGAAAGCAGTGTTGCTCACACTTAAGGCTGGTACACATTCGCCTTCAGGGTCGTTTTGCCTTTGTCGAAACCATGGTCGAAACGTCGACATAAAGGTCAAATTAATGGTGACTTATAACCATAACCAGATAAAACAGCTGATCGAACCTACCTTATGGAAATCAATTTAATCGATTAATGGTGCATGGTATGGTACGCTAACGCCATAACCATACCATAGCCAGCCAATTGGTTTTTGGTTTCTCGCCATATGCATAACCTAAAAATATTTGAGTTGGTGAATTTATTAACTTTTTGTAGATTTTATTCATTGCTTAGGTTACGTGATGACTAAGAGACTTATTTTTTGTGGAGAATGTTTTTAATTTTTTGCGTTTTCTTCATTTTTATGAAATTTAATACTAGGTTCAAACACACACCAAATTGGCAATTTATACTATTTGGGCAATTTATTACGCAATTTGTCATATAATAAATTGTAATAATAAATTGCCAATTTAAAAAAAATTGCGTAATAAATTGTTTCAAACTGCAAATGCAACATTGTAAAGTGTGTTTATTGAGTACATTTAAACGTCAGTTACGCATGGCTAAACTATATGGTTGGCTAATCTCATCAGCTGATTTTATGTCTTTCAGTTCACTGAAGTAGGGGTTGTCAAAAGAAGATGCCAAACTCAAAATGAAACTAAAACATTAAACACATTTTCTTACAACACACAAAAATTTCAAAATTTTATGTTTTCATTCCATTTCATTCGCCTAATAATGTGCGTGTTTATTTTTACAGTCTGAACAAAGGTATGTTCTTGCTGTAGAGATGAGCCAACCACTATCAAATTACTATTGTGCAAGCTAAATCGAGTTGTATGAACAGCACTCAATTCAAATCGAAATTTCCTAAATTTATTTTTCTGTTTGAACATAGTATAAGGCACCACTAATCGATCACATTGGAGATGGAGATGGATATGGGTATGGTTACGACTATGGCGTTAGGGTTAAGGAATTTTAATTTGGCCTTAATGCTAGTAATGTCAAAGAGAATTGATATATCTATTTGCTATTATCGGCAATTCTCTTTTGGTGTCGGTAAAAATGTTGCTCATTCCTGGGCCTGAAACTGGAGCTGGGACTATGGCCCCTATTATGAGACAAATTCGATCTTCGACTGTGGGCGAAAGAGCTGATCGAATGAATTTTCATTCCGTATTACGACGCGCGTTCGATGAAGGCAAGCGTTATTGTGAATTTCGATAAATTCAAAAATTCACAATAGCACATTTCCAATACTCTGTCAAATAAAATAAAATAAATAAACAAAAGCAGAACTAGTTATTAAATGCAAATATTAAAAATAAAAGTATGACTACAACGGAATTGTGGTTTGATGATTCGTCAGATGAAGAGGAAAGCTTACTGGAGCCAGCCAGAAGTAGAAGACGGGGGAGATGCTTCAAATCCTTTGGAAATGAATACCACCACGAAAGTGTAGCTTTCTAAATAAGTTGATAAATTGTTGAAATTATAAGTTTTCTTATAGATTTATTCAAAATTTCAGAGTGTCCAAAGAAGCGTTCATGGACTTGTTGTCCAGTACAAATGAACTGCTGCAGCAATGCACAAGAGCCAAGTATATTCCTAATATTTTTTAATTTTGGCAACAGTTCTCCGATTTTGTGCTCAGGGATCCTACCAACTGAGCGTTGAAAACGAAAATGCACTCGGACTTGCCCAGCCGACTGTGTCTGTGGTACTATCAGAGGTGTTGAATGTCTTGGAAAATTTTATTTGTGAAAGATGGATAAAATTTAATTACGAGGAGGCTGAGCTGCATTAAGTAAAGTTGCATTTGTATAATGTGAAAGTTTCTTTGCTATATGGGGATTTAGTTCCATAATTGAAACCAGTCTTTCAAGCTGTTGTTTTGTACTCACGACCTTGAACCTATATAAAATTATTTCAAATAGTTTAAAATTACTAGTAGGTAGTAAAAAAGGAGAACATAAATACAAAAAACTAACATTTTAAACAATTCTTTTTCTATTCGATACAGCATCGACAACAAATTTCTATTCGCTTGAAAATTAGATACACAGCGAAAATTTCGACAGAGATGAGTTGTCGTAATACCAATTTCAAATTCGATTTTCGATGTTCGATAGCCAGCGAAGATCGAAGATCGAATAATGCTCATAATTGGGGCCTATGACTTGGAATAAATGGTGGAGAAGAATAAAGTTAGAAAATGATAGAGAGAGGAGAAAAGACGGAGAAGGAGAAAGGGACACAGATTATGAGAAAGACAGAAGGAGTGAATAAAAGGATATGGTAAAGGGGAGAAAGGAGGAGGGAGAGAAAGAGGTAGAAACTTCTTAAACATTATGCAGATAGACCAAAATTAGGACCAAACAACGTCTGCCAGATTATCTATAAATCCACATTTTTTTTTAAATAAAATTAAGTTTCAAGGGCATTCG
Source organism: Eurosta solidaginis (assembly GCF_040869045.1). Classification (NCBI taxonomy): domain Eukaryota; kingdom Metazoa; phylum Arthropoda; class Insecta; order Diptera; family Tephritidae; genus Eurosta; species Eurosta solidaginis. The sequence continues at coordinate 71,775,374 of NC_090319.1, forward strand.
AACGTCTTTTTTCGATCGAATAGAAATTTGTAAGGCTTACAATTTGTTGGCTACGTTCACTGTACTCATAATACCACATTACGATAGCAGCTATACGTTCACGTTAGCGCCAATTAAGTAAGTAAGTATACGCTTACGTATCACTTGATACCAAAAACGCAACTTTTATAACGTTTTATTTTCTGGCAAAAGTGTTACGGGTTTTGTACGCCGCACAAGGGTTGTTAATATATTTTGTTCTATTCTAAAAAGCAGGTAACGCCTTTACGGGGAATTTCGTTCTTTTGTGAAAATTGTTGTCTGCTCGCAACGCAAAAGCGTTACACTTTTACTTACCCTGCATAAAATGGCGGTGTGGCAGTACAACTCTGCTAAACCAGCTGATCGTGACAATTTATTTTCGTAACTTCACAAATTTTTAGCGCAGAAAATTGAAATGAAGGAAATAATTTTTTATTATCATTGACAGCGCGTTTGTGAAAATCAGCTAATACATGGGGTAGCCATTTATGTTCTTTGCATGCACTACAAATGTTCAAAATTGTCTGGAGTAGAAGTAACTCTATTAAGGCTTTACCATTTATTTAGGTAACAATTTATTTCAGAAGAGAAAACGCGATTAGAGACCAGTTTTCAGTTCACGGAATACCTAATACGGGCCCTGTATGTAGTTGACAGTTTAATGAAACGAAACGAGAAATCGAGTTTTCCGTAAATGCGCCGGCAGCCCTATAATCAGCTGTTTTTGGTAGTTAACTGTCAAATCAGTTCTTGTTTGTTTTCGGCGTTTTTCGCAAAGAAAATTTTAGCGAAGTTGCGAAAGAATAGGTGATACGTTCAGCATTGCGCTGCTGTTTATAGAACGACCCAAATAGCTTGTCCAGCATCCGATCAAAGTACTAATTTAATAAGTGTAATGCATTTGTGAAAGCCATAGCCAATACCCTGGTCTAATTGACAAATTATTGGCAGCTAATAATTTGCTAAATTGCGTGCGTGTAAAATTGTTTACTGGCTAGAAATGTTGCCAAAATAGTCAAATGATATATTTGTCCAAATCTTCTAATAATAGAAACCGACGATGATGATGATTTTGGCAGCAAATCAAATATAATTGTAAAACAAATGCAGTCAGACGAATCGTATGAATTGTACGCGACCAAAACAACAGCATCGTTGGAGACTCCACCGTCAACACCGCCGCACGAAGACCCTAAAAATACTAGTATATTAGAAGCTGACAAACATAATAAAGATAATAAACATAAGCAGCACAATCGCAGTGACGAAGATCACACCACTACTACAGCTTGTTCGCAATCCGAGCACGATGATTCAAGTCTGGTTTTTTTTAGTGAAGGCGACTTGCCGGCAGTTGCATTCCAGGCTCCATACACAGCACCTCTTGCACCGTTGCTTACTCCAAAGGAGTGGAAGAGGAAACATAGTAACAACAGCAGGAAAGAAAAGCAAGCGGATCATCGATCGAAAGCGAATGTAAAAACTAGAAGTCGATGTTTGAGGGCAAGGCCTAAAGAAATAATTAAAAGTTATGATAGTCTTTGCGAGATGTTTATCAATCGTGAGAGATATGCTAGTGCGTCCGGAGATGCGGGAAGTGAGTTGGGTATTAGTACTTATGAGCTTGATGACAAACCGAGCGGAAGGGAAAGCATGGAATTTTATCATGATGACAAGGGCGATGGTGGTGGTGTGGATGAAAATGTTGAGCTTGATGACACACTTTTGCAAGGACAGGTACACAAGTATGGTGATAAAAGGTAAGTGAAAACGATACGAGAACAATTGCATTTGACTGTAGATGTGCGTACGTCTAAACATGAAATCAGTCGCGTTGGCGGTCTTTATTCGCGAGTTTGCGTTATGATAATTCAAGCAAATAAACATACATATTTATAGTTATTATAATCGGCACATATTTATTTAATTTTTTAGGGCATCTTTGTTTCTAGAAGAAGGTGGTTAGGCTTAATTTTTAATGTGATTATCTCATTAAACAAATCTAACGACACAAATTGTGCAATACAACATAATATGTATATACATATTGTAGCTCGCAGTACATATTGGGAGATAACTTGATCGGTAGTAAAATATATTTGCACACCTACTATGTCTTTTTAGATTTTATCAGGTTAAAAAGTCCACTTTTAAGCCAACTTTCTTGAACGTCTGATTGCTGTAGTAACGACTTCCCACTTCCAAGGATTTGAAAAACTGATACATGTCAATCTCTGGCGGTTGAAAGTATAATGACGAGGAATGTTTATCGTAAAACGCTATTTACTGCCCTTCAGGCGAATGACACTTTCCCATTATGTTTTGTTAAGTTAGACAACTTACCCACATGAGCATAAGTTTCAGGTTGTTGTTGTAGCGATAAGGACACTCTCCGAAGGCCTTGGGGGGAGTGTTATCGATGTTGATGGTCCTTCGCCGGATGCAGATCCGGTACGTTCCGGTACCAAGCCCGACCATATTGGGAACGAGGAGGAGTTCGGGGTCGCCAGAGCCTCGGTTGTTAATGAAACTGGATTCGCCACGGATATGTGAGGCTGCCAATTGAGTTGGAGAAGCTATATATTGCGCTGGCAACCCCTTGAATTCATTTGCTATTTTAGTCGCCTCTTACGACAGGCGTACCTACCGCGGGTATATTCTAACCCCCTAACCCGCTGGGGAAGGGTTTCAGGTCCTGATGTGCTCTTCCTATTTGGCTCGTTAATATTTATCGATCAGTTGATTGATGATATCCCTTATTTGGCATATCTGTGGTTGAAGTGTCGTTGATTACGTTCCTTCGCTAAGGCTGCGGTTTCAGTTTGAAAATTTAAGTTATAGCGATAAAGACACTTCCGAAGGTTTTGGGAATTGTTATCGATGTTGTAAGGTAGTAGCCTGATAATGTTTTAATATGACAACGTTTTTCTATTGTTTAAATATTTTTTATAACTTGAAGAATGTATTAAAAATTTGTAATAAGTGTATTAATTATCAACTATTGGCCCCACGGCGTCACTATTCCCAAACCGTCCTCGTACATACATATATATTTACATGTGGGTGTATGTCCATGTATATAGATATGTCTACGTATCAGTCTGCCGTAGTGGTTTTACGGATTGTAAAATATGCGTTTTTAAATATTGAATATTGAACCCAGCAAACATTCAGAGCAAAAAAAGACTCAGAAAAGATATCTCATTCTGAGCATGTATGCTCAAATAAAAGCACGGAATTAATCAATTTCAATTTTTGAGTTGGTAGTTCCTTAATAGTAGATTGCAAAAACCTGTTTCCATAAGAACATTTTTGTTCTGTTAATAAGCTTGTAGATCCACAACAGTTCCGTGCATTCTCCAAGCACTCCTCTCGGTTCACCGCTTTTGCTCCTTAAAGAACAGCATTTATTGTACGAATTTACTAATGCCTTGGTAACGATATTTTGGATTACCTTGAAGTGGTGCAGTGATAATCTCCTAAGGTCTAAGAAGTTTTGGAATTTGGTCCTTGCTCTTCTTAAGCGCATATGGCAGTGCCTGTCAGTATCTTATTTCCTAATGTTGTTGTTGTTGTAGCAGTGCTTCTAATCAACGATGATTCTTATGCTTACATAAGCACTTATGTACATTTATGTATGCTAATCTCCTAACATTGATGTAGGTTTATTTGTATGTGGCAAAACAGGGTGAATTACAAAAATTTAAACTTAAGAATTTTACGTAAACAATCTAGTTCGTCTACCCGCTTTACAGCATTGTCGGGTAGCAGCCTAGTTTTCGGTTGCTGACAGACAAAGTGACAGTAAAAAAAAAATACTCTGCGTGGTTTATCTCCGAGGAGATTAAGGCCGAGCTTAACTTCCAGTTAACGTGGTGCTGTTTGGTTTTCATCAACTTACTTAATTTGTTGTATCCACATTGTACTTATCTCACCTTGTACTTTACTAACCCTACTCCTAAAATTTATCGATTAATCTTAATATCAAGTATTCGTCAGCACTACTTGTTAACAATCACTACTTTGAACAAAACAAAAGATATTAGCAGCAAAATTCAATCGTGTTGAGTATTTATTTATTTTCAATGCACTAAAGTTAAGGTAGTGAGTTCTTTTTCTATTAATGTATCCAACATTAAATGGTGCCGAACCCGGGAATAACTGATTCTACAATCATCCCACATCAATTGCCAAACTTACCAGCTAAGTAAAGAAAAGTAATCACGTGGATTACCTAACCTCTTTATATCTATACACTTTATAAAAATTTCTAATATGGCCACCGTCGATTCGATGATCGAGGACCAGCGAAAGACATACAAGCAACTACAAAGGTTCCAAAAAAACTTTGACGAAAAACCCACTGCATCAAAAACTGCGGGTCTTATACAAGGCCTTCTTATAGAAATTGAATTGCTGTTCCGTACTTTTAAGCAAGGCCACGACGACATCTGCGCGGAAGTACGAGCAAACTCTATTGCTGATGCCGACGTTCCTTACCTAAAAGATGAGACCTTTTACGACTGCTATGATCTTTTTATCAATTTCAAATCAAAACTGTTAGACTTACAATTGGAACTTGCTTTGCATACGACACCTGGTACAAACAGTACATTCGCCGTCACTACTTCACGCAACGATAACATTTCAGCTGCCGCTCGCTTGCCTAAAATCGATATTCCTACGTTCTCAGGGGATTACTTGGAGTGGATTCCGTTCCGCGACATGTTTCTGTCGCTCGTACACAACAATACCAACCTAACGCAGGTGCAAAAATATTTTTATTTAAAGGGTTCGTGTACTGGAAATCCCAGAAAAATGGTAGAGGAGTATCCAGCTACAAATACCAGTTATGAACCAGCTTGGGCTGCGCTCGTGAATCGGTATCACAACAAACGCAAACTCGTTGACCAAATTCTAAGAAAATTGGTTAATGCTGAAAACACAGACGGACGTCTTCGTACTATACAACAATTGCTAGACATAACACGCAATTGCTTGGCGCTTTTAAGAACATTAGAGGTGGACACCTCGAACTGGGATCCAATTCTTATGTTTTTGTTAACCCAAAAAATTGACAAGCAAACTCGAAAGCAGTGGGAGCAATTACTTCACGGCAGCACTGAAGCACCACAAGTGAAAGAATTTCTGGAATTTTTAGATTCCAATTACAAGGCATTAGAGTTTGTTGAAGAAGGGCTTCCTATTGCGAAACTGGCAAAACCTTCTGTCAATTCCCATAAAGATTTACGGCGTGGTGCTTACGCAAAATCAGAACTTACAGCAACAACTGCCACTGCCAATAACAGCTGTTCCTGCTGTCAACAAAACCATTTTCTTTATAAATATTTTAAATTCGCTGCGTTGCCAGCAGTGGATAAAAAGGAGTTCTTTAAACAAAACAAACTGTGCATGAACTGTCTAGGTAAGGGTCACACCTACAGTAACTGTACAACAACATCACGATGCAAAGTCTGTGGAAACATGCATCATACATTACTTCACAGCGATTCCTCAATTGGAAACTCAACTTACAACTCTCACCAATCTGGCGTATCTAACACCTCTAAAGCTGCAACCATGCAGTCAACCAACGTTCACACTTTGTCCACTAATATTAGTACACAAGTACTCTTAGCTACCGTTCGCGTAATAGTCGAAACGCCCAGTAGGAAATTTTGATTCAAGGCTCCTGTAGATCAAGGAGCTCAAGCGTCTTTTATATCTGAGGATGCAGCTCAATTGTTAAGGTTAAATACACGTAACGTTACTGCAAATATTTCGGGTATTTGAGGTTCTCAATTTTTTACAACAAGAAGGGCTGCCCACATAAGTTTGCGGTCAGCTTACAACAAGTACCTTAATCTAGAATGCCAATTTCTTTTACTGCCAAGGGTTACAACATACTCTCCTACTGCAATCGATCCCAATTACCTGAAGGATTTACCAAACGTATTCCTTGCAGATCCAGAATTCAATTCTCCATCTAAAGTCGATTTTATTTTGGGTGCTGAGCTTTATTGTAACATTTTGCTCTCGGGAATGATAAAATGTGAAAATGGTTTACTACTGCATGAAACCTACTTTGGGTGGATGATTTCAGGTCCTGTAAAAACCAATTTTAATGAGTGCACTCCTTCTGCAATCGATTCCATCGATAACCAACTGCGTCTGTTTTGGGAACAAGAAGATATGGTGGATCTTCCTTTAATTTCTACTGAGAAAGCTGCAGTAGAGGAACATTTTTTGGAAACTCACTTTCGTGACGACACTGGTCGATATCAAGTCCACTTGCCATTCAAACGTCTTGTTTTGCAAAATGAGTTACCAACGTTCAGTCACACCAATTTTAACGCCCTTCGAAGACTGAATCAGCTCGAAAAACGATTCAGATCTCAACCTGAGTTTTCGAGGCTTTATAGAAACTTTATGGAGGAGTACGTTCGTTTAGGTCACATGAAGGAAATCGGAAACTATCCGCAAGATCTTCCAGCTAACTCATATTTCCTATGTCATCACGGCGTCTTGAGAGACAGCAGCAGCACTACTCAGTTAAGAGTAGTATTCGATGGCGGAAATCATCATCAAAACCAAAACTCCCTTAACCTGGAACTCACTGCAGGAACTCCTTTACAAAATAGTTTGCCGCTTATATTGTTTCGATGGAGACTACATTGCATAGCTTTTACCGACGACGTAGAAAAAATGTTTCGACAGATCAATATCTGTGAAGAACACCAGCTGTTCCAATGTATACTCTGGAGAGACGCTCCTGCAAAACCAATAAAAATATACAAACTCTGCACAGTTACTTACGGTACTACTTCAGCACCTTTCTTGGCCATACGTGTGCTACATCAGCTAGCAAATGATGAGCGGAGCTCATATCCTCTTGCAAGTAAGATCCTCCTAACTGACTGCTACGTCGATGATATACTTTCAGGTGGAGACTCTATTCAAGAGGTAACCGAATTATACCAACAGCTGACGATGCTTACCAAAAGTGGTGGTTTCAATTTAAGGAAGTGGAACTCTAACTCGGCAGAGTTGCTGGAATCTATTCCACTAGACCACATTGATAAGCATCACTCATTCGGGGTAACTTCCGAAAATTTTAATGCGCTTGGACTTCATTGGGAAACAAAAGATGATAATTTCTACTTCAAAATTAACTTTGAATTTTCTGCCACCGTAACTAAGAGCAGCCTTCTTTCTGAAGCGACCAAGCTCTTTGATCCACTTGGTTGGCTAGCTCCTACCATTATCATTGCAAAAATTATATTTCAAAAATTATGGTTAGAAGGACTGGATTGGCAAGATCCGCTTCCACCTCAACTTCATTCAGAATGGGTTCGATATCGTCACTCTTTGAGAGAGCTAGAGCAAATCAAGATTTCAAGATGGATTGGCTGCAAACAAACAAGTACAGTTGATTTACACGGGTTTTTCGACGCCTCTCAAGCCGCTTACGGGGCTGTAGTGTATGCAGTAGTATGTACAGATGGCGTTCTCTCATCAACATTAATACAATCGAAAACAAAGGTAGCGCCGCTTAAAGCCGTATCCATTCCTCGACTTGAATTATGTGCAGCAACACTTCTGGTAAAACTAATGGCCACAGTAAAAACTTACTTCACGTCAAATCTTAGAACTACTTATTACTGGACCGACAGCACCACTGTTCTAAGTTGGATTCGAAGTCATTCGAATCGGTGGGCAGTATATGTCGCGAATAGGTTTGCTGAGATTCAACGGCAATCCAGCACATCTCAATGGAAATACGTTTCAACTAGCGAAAATCCCGCCGACTGTTTAACACGAGGTCTAACACCTTCAAAACTTCGCACACATGTGCTGTGGTGGAATGGACCACCATGGATAGCAACTCCATCTCGTTGGCCGACGCAAAATTTGAATTTAAATACTGAGCTTGAAGAACAAAAGACTAAGGTCAACTTTCACAACACTGCTGTAACCTCAGATAAGCATGAATATTTTTCTTTAATTACCAAATACTCTACTCTTTCGAAGCTTCTTCGCATTACAGGGTACATTCTTCGGTTTTGTAATACGCTTAAATCAGCTGCGAACAAACGCAAACAGCAAATGCAAGAGAATGTAAGCCACGAAACAGGTTTTTTAAAATCGTACGAGTTAAAGCGAGCACTTGTCACTATCGTTAAAGTAGTCCAACGTGTCGACTTTGCAATTGAAATCGACTGTTTATCAAAGAAGAACACGTTAGGCAAAACCAATCGCCTCCTACAACTTGCTCCATTTCTCGACGACAACAATATACTTCGAGTGGGAGGCTGACTGTCTAAGGCCAACATTGCCTCCGACAGTAAACATCCAATAGTGCTAACTAAGCAAAATCCAATATCGTTACTCATATTTAGAGATTCTCACAATGAAACACTTCACGGTGGAGTGCAACAAATGATGGCATACGTTACGCGTCGATTTTGGATCTTATCTGCCCGAAGCCTGGCTAGATCAGTACTTCGACACTGCCTTGTGTGTTTCAAATATGTTGCGAAAATGCATGAACAAAAGATGGGTGATCTACCAACAGTGAGACTTCAACCTACCAGACCATTCAAACACAGCGGACTAGACTATGCTGGACCCGTTTTAATAAGAAATTCTACATCACGTAAAGCGCCAGCTGTTAAGGCTTATATCTGCATTTTCGTCTGCATGTGCACGAAAGCTATTCACCTTGAAGTAGTATCCAGCTTAACTACGGAGGCCTTCATGGCAGCTTACCGAAGATTTATTTCAAGAAGAGGACGTTGCACAGACTTGTATTCTGATTGCGGCTCAACGTTCATTGGAGCCGAAACAGAACTTAAAATTTGCTTCGAAATTCAAAAATTAGAGTTACCCGAGTATTTGGCAGCTGGAAGGAACCACCTGGCATTTTATTCCGCCCGGCTCACCTAACTTCGGTGGTTTATGGGAAGCGGGTGTAAAATCCGAAAGGCATCATCTGCGACGTGTTATGCGTGATCAAAGACTTACATTTGAAGAATTAACCACGCTTTTAGCCCAAATTGAGAGCTGCTTGAACTCACGACCACTGTGTCCTTTATCCGGCCAACTTTCCGACAACCACGCGCTAACTCCCGTACATTTTCTTGTTGGTGAACTAACAACCTGTGTATCTGAATATGATCTACTAGCTTACGAGGAAAATTCTTTAAGCTGCTGGAAGTTAGCTGAACGATTTAACAGCATTTTTGGAAGAGATGGAGCAGTGAGTATATTCACACCCTACAAACACGTTCCAAATGGCCTCATACTAATCGAAACCTAGAAGTTGGCGACATTGTTTTACTGCAGCACGGACGAAGTGCACCAGGGTGCTGGCCCTTAGCGAGAGTACATCAAACCCATCCTGGGACAGATGGACTGGTAAGGGTGGTTACACTTTTACTCAACGGTAAACTGCTGAAACGTCCGATATCCAAGGTGTGTCTGGTACCAATAATGGAGTCTACCAACAAGGACCAGGAACAACCTGAACCACAAGATAACACCTAAGTAATTCAAGAACAGTCGTTCTTAGTTTGGTTTTCATCAACTTACTTAATTTGTTTTATCCACATTGTACTTATCTCACCTTGTACTTTACTAACCCTACTCCTAAAATTTATCGATTAATCTTAATATCAAGTATTCATCAGCACTACTTGTTAACAATCACTACTTTGAACAAAACAAAAGATATTAGCAACAAAATTCAATCGTGTTGAGTATTTATTTATTTTCAATGCACTAAAGTCAAGGTAGTGAGTTCTTTTTCTATTAGTGTATCCAACATGTGCTTCTTTAAAATTTCCTTACAAATTGGCGGGACGGTACCCCAACGATTCCGAACGACATCCGTACAGTAGATGAATTCACTGAGGAGCTTTTCATGGCAGAAATATACTCGGAGTGTCGGGCGACCCCAATACTAATTGACAACATTTTTTTTAAAATTTTTGATGCTACTTTGCCGGGGACTTGAATCCAGGACCCTCGGTGCGGTATACGGAGCTCGCTACCACCACACCACGGCCGCCGCCAAATTAAAAGCGATGAGATATTAATACCAAGGTAGGAAACAATGGATATTACTTCCTATAAATAATTGTGAATGCTTGGAGATGTGACACACAGATGAGCTCGGGCCAATTTGACCTAATATGTGAATTACCCCAGCCAATTTCTTATATCCTAAACAAGTTTTAATTATCTACTGCTATGCAAAGATTGCAATCGCCCAACCATTTCCTCAATAATTTTCACAATTTCCGTAGTCGCAAAGGCCTAAACTGCATCATCTTAAATTTATTAATTCTTCCGGTAACAAGCACCATACCAGGCACTGGCCCGACCTCGGGAACAATTTAGTATGACCATATGATACCTTCGAGGAGCAAGGCCTTGGGTTTCGCTCATATATAAATGCCTGTTAACTCTTTGCTAATTTTTTCGTCCAGCGAGGAGGGAGACGGCTCACATAGAAATTCCCCTTAAAGATTTGCGGGTACCCAATTTTTTTCTGACTGCTATAGGAGAGCGATCGGCGACTAATTGCTTCTAGTTAAGATTTTTATCAACAACCCTGTATATGATTTGTATGTACGCATGTGTGTTAGGGTGGTTTTTATAAATCAATTAAACAACTTTTTTCTAGTCTCACCCCTTCAAACGGCAATACCAAGATCAAAATTATCCTATACAAGTTTTGGTATTCGTTGGAAACGGTTTGGGGGTCTCGCACAGGGATCAACAATATTAACTTTGGTAATATAACGGTTGATCGTAACGGCATAAACGAATCGAGCTAAATATAGACTTCCATATATCAAAATCATCAGTATCGAATAAAAATTTGACTAAGCCATGTACGTCCGTCCGTCCGTCTGTCCGTCCGTTAACGATAACTTGAGCAAATATTGAGATATCTTAACCAAATTCGGTATACGGGCTTACCTGGACCCAGTATAGATTGATATTGAAAATGAGTGAAATCGGATGATAACCACGCCCACTTTCTATATATATAACATTTTGGAATACGCAAAAAACCTGATTATACACATAGAATGTTGAAATTTGATGTGTGGACTGATATTAAAATTCTTGAATCATTCTTGATAAAAATTTTAAAACATTTTTGAAAATGTTTCGGGAGCCATAAATCGAAGAAAAATTGACATATGGTAATAACATTGGAAACACAAACTTTCTTTATAGCAGAAAATATTTCTAGTAAAAAACGGAAGGAATCGTTTAAGGACCACGTCCACTTTTATATAAAAGATGTTTTAAAAGGGTCGTAGACTAGAATAATAAGGTATATCTTAGCGAAAAATAGTTACACCCGAACTTAGATGCTCTAAATTTTTTTGTGAAAAGTTTGTGTTTGAAATATGCCTCAAAAGGATAAGAAGTCATTTATCTAAAACTCACGCTGAGTATATAATGTTCGGTTACACCCTAACTTAGACACCCTTACTTGTTTTAAAAATTTTTGTTTTCTAATACTCAAAATCGGTAATATTATAAATCGAATACCGGGTGGTATCAGCTGCCGTTATAGAAAAACGACCTGTTTAAGAGCATAATTTTTTTGTATTACGAAACGAACGTTCGTTTCGCCTCGGAGTCAAGTCACTAGTGTTTTTCACTATGTTAAACGATGGCAACATATAATTTCACTATTTCTTTACCTTCCTGTTTGAAATAACGTAAGAAACGTAAATGCCGAACGAAAATGATAAAGAATACCATTGCTATACGAACTCGCTTGGAGGCGTATCGTTTGTCTGCGCTATCGTTCGCAATACAGAATGAAGCAATAAAGCTTTGTTTGAAGAAGCCCTATCTCGGAATTTGTTTCAAAAACGCCCTATCCCAGCAAAAATTCAATATTTCTTATATTAGATAGGAAATTTATGAGCAAATTCTGAGATAGAGTATTCTGCAGCCGAAATCTGCAATTGAATGTTTTCAAAAAGTTTCCAATATACGGTGTTTGCTACTGACAGCCGAGATAGGGCGATATTCGACGCAGCAGTTGAAATTGCGATATAAATAAATTTTTATTAAAAAAGTTAGTTTGTTGTATGAGGACCACCCTAATGCATATATACCTATGTACATCTGCATTAAATATTGCACAAGCGCTTTGTTCTTCCACTGCGTGGGGCTGAATTGCGATACATTGAGCCGCATGAGGCTGTTAAGACGTCCAGCAAAAATGAAAACTTAAACAGTCTATAAAAGAAATTCGTCGTCGTTGCTAATATGTGTGCGCTTTCCGTTTGCTTATCAATTTTATAGCAGCCGCGAAATACTTTTTCACATCTTTCAGTGCGCGCATATAATGGACTCAAAAAAGAGGCAAGAATAAAAATAGTAGTTATAATGTTTAAAAGTAAAAATAAAAAACAAAACCTATTACGCAGGCACAGCAAATATAATTATGTTTAATATAATATAAATTTAACTACCTGGCTATGAAATGTATCCGTATTGACTAGGGTGTTTTAACCAACTAATGTAAAAAAAAATTTTAATATTAATTTGTATTTATGCTCGTACATTAGACCGTTGCTGAAAACGGGTTTCTTTTTGTCTTCCTAGCGGTATTAAAATTCTCGATACGTGAAGAAAATGGAATGCTAACACATATATGAGCTCGTTATATGAGTTTTATAATGTCAAGCGAAACTACCTTATTCTAGTATGAAAATTGTTCCCCTTCTAGGTATCTGCCTTGCAACGAATTAGGTAACTTAACATTGGAGGTATCATTCTTTTCCGCATTACCTGTGCATAAGGGTGTACAATACTGAAACGTAGTACTTAAGAACGATTTATTTGTATGGACCTTCCAGATCTAGTATTAAAACTGCTTACATGATCTAGTCAAGACTAGTTTAAATATTAATTATCATGAAAAAACCGAAGATATCATAAAATTAAGTTTCATTTAACGCTCGTTTGTCTGAAAGTCTTAAAGTCTATTCTCTGCAGTTTCAACTGTTGGATGGTATAATTCATGTGGACATTTTTCTGATGATTTTCTTGAGGAAGGCATTTTCGAAGGTATTAGGACAAGGTTCTGCAATATATAACACAAGTCTTTCGTTCAAGAGTGCACCGTGAAGCCATCAATTGCATTCAAGCAGGGTCGTTTAATTGTTCTGTAAACTTTAACCCTAGAAAACCATTGCCAATGGGTAAATGGGACAAGAGATGATCCGTACACATTTATACAAGTAAAGAACGTCACATACCAAAGGGGACGCGAGTTACTCTGGCTCCTGTTCAAGTAATGAGTAAAACTCTTATCGAAGCTAGGTTGAACTAACCGATTCGTGAGGACTTCACCTAGACTAAATGAGTCCATTGAGGATAAATCTTGACATACCTAATGTATGCCCCAACAGGAGGGTCTTCAAAGCACACAAGTTCAACTGTATATTCTATAAGTGACAAGACATTTGCTAACAGCAATATCACCATGACCTGACCTAATATCGCTGCAATTCCTTGATTCTGAGAACTGCGGTTGGAATATCTTCTTGATAATCCTAAGGGAGGACCTAACGAATTATTGTTTGGGAAACCCCACGATTGTTTTTGTATCATGCAAAGCTTAAATTAGTGGTGTTAGATGAAATTGTTTTAGAACGTTTTTTTACTGCATATTCGTTTGAACGCTAGCAGAGTGGAAGTAAGAGTTATTTTCTGTGTATACAAAAGTTCAACGACGGTTTGGTAGTAAAGGGAAATATTTTTTTTTTAAGAAACGGTCTAATGTAAGTATAAAAACCCCAGGGCTAGTTGTTTTGCAGTTCATAACCAATTTACCATTCACGCTAATTTATTAATCATCAAAGTTCATTGCAGTAAATGCAAAATTAACAAAAAGCAAATGTAATGTAAAATGCAAAGCCAAGATACATACAGCAGCGGACACAAAAATAGCACAGGCATTTTTTTCAAATATCGTCAATAGTAATTCATTTTTTCTTTTTTCGATAGTTAACCATAACTGAAACGATGAAAACAAATCTTAAAAAAACGTTTTCGAAAAACTTCGAAAATTCGAGAAAACTACGAAAATTTGGTTTTTTATACTCAGCGTGCTTTGCACACAAAGTATATTAACTTTGATTGGATAACGGTTGGTTGTACAGGTATAAAGGAATCGAGATAGATATAGATTTCCATATATCAAAATCATCAGTATCGAAAAAAAAATTTGATTGAGTCATGTCCATCCGTCCGTCCGTCTGTCCGTTAACACGATAACTTTAGTAAATTTTGAGGTATCTTGATGTAGGTTCCTGGGCACTCATTTCAGATCGCTATTTAAAATGAACGCTATCGGACTAGGTAATATATAAAGTATAACCACGACCACTTTTTCGATATCGAAAATTTCGAAAAACTGAAAAAATTGCGATAATTCATTACCAAAGACGGATAAAGCGATGAAACTTGGTAGGTGGGTTGACCTTACGACGCAGAATAGAAAATTAGTAAAATTTTGGACAATGGGCGTGGCACTGCCCACTTTCAAAAGAAGGTAATTTAAAAAATTTGCAAGCTGTAATTTGGCATGATGAAATTTGGCAGGAACGTTACTACTATTACTATATATGTGTTAAATAAAAATTAGCAAAATTGCCCTCTTTAAAAAAAAAAATCTTTTAAAGTCAAATTTCAACAAAAAATTGAATATCTTTACAGTATATAAGTAACTTATGTCAACATTCAACTCCAGTAATGATATGGTGCAACAAAATACAAAAATAAAAGAAAATTTCAAAATGGGCGTGGCTCCGCCCTTTTTCATTTAATTTGTCTAGAATACTTTTAATGCCATAAGTCGAACAAAAATTTACCAATCCTTGTGAAATTTGGTAGGGGCATAGATTCTATGACGATAACTGTTTTCTGTAAAAATGGGCGAAATCGTTTGAAGCCACGCCCAGTTTTTATACACAGTCGACCGTCTGTCCTTCCTCTCGGCCGTTAACACGATAACTTGAGCAAAAATCGATATATCTTTACCAAACTTAGTTCACGTATTTATCTGAACTCACTTTATCTTGGTATAAAAAATGACCGAAATCCGACTATGACCACGCCCACTTTTTCGATATCGAAAATTACGAAAAATTAAAAAATTCCATAATTCTATACCAAATACGAAAAAAGAGATGAAACATGGTAATTGGATTGGTTTATTCACGCAAAATATAACTTTAGAAAAAACTTTGTAAAATGGGTGTGACACCTACTATATTAAGTAGAAGAAAATGAAAAAGTTCTGCAGAAATTAAAATTCAAATTCAAATTCAAATTTATTAGTTGAACAAAGTGGTTGTGACAGTAAGACGGAGTCTTTTATAGCACATCGTCCGTTTTATAAATACAATATAATTACCATAAAACTATATTCGAGTTTAAAATTAACAATAAAACGATTTTCTTATAATTCAGATTAATGTTAAAACTAAATTTAATGTTAAACCTTAAATACACACTTAAGACTAAAGAGTACAGCCATTTAAATATGGTAGGACAGAAAACACAGAGATAGGAAGTGAAAGAGATGTAGTCATGCAGTTATGTTGAAATCACAATATTCACGCTGAGCTGAAGTAATCATGGATCACCTTATTGTAATTGCTCCTACTCAAAGTACCCTTGAGAAAATCAGGTATAGAGTTCCAAAGCCTTACAGCATTTACAAAAAATAGCCTCGATGAGGCCAGATAGTAATGTTTGGGGATTATCAGATTGCGGTGCCTACAAGACTTTGGGAATTTAAGCTTTTCGTAAAGATATTGAGGGGTTTTGAACTCGATGAGCTTGAACATATAAATACAGTTTCGCGCCTCAATGTACTCAAAAAAAAAAACATCCTTGTATTTCGCGCTTAAATAGAGAGATGTGATCATATTTCCTTAGGCCGTAGACATAAAGCATGATATTGTTGAACGCAACATCAATTTTGTGGTACGAGGCAGAATCAAACTGACTATAAACTAGCTCTGAGTACGTTATGTGTGGGACTATAAGCTGAACAGCTAGCTTTTTTCTCTCAAAAAGGCGTCCATCTATAGAACTAAGGCCCACTACCTTTTAAATAATCATTAATACCTTTCATTTGGTACCCATTACGTACAAACGCATTCTAGAGTCACCCCTAGTCCACCTTTATAGCGATATCTCGAAAAGGCGTCCACCTATAGAACTAAGGACCACTCCCTTTTAAAATACTCATTAACACCTTCCATTTGATACCCATGTCATACAAACACATTCCAGGGTTACCCTAGGTTCATTTTCCTACATGGTGATTTTCCCTTATTTTGTCTCCAAAGCTCTCAGCTGAGTATGTAATGTTCGGTTACACCCGAACTTAGCCTTCCTTACTTGTTTTATTTAGATTTTATTGAAAATTTTTGAGTATGCAGTATAGGTTATGTGTACATAGGTCTCTTAAAAATCGTATTGATATTTTAATATTTTTTTTTCGAAGAACGTTTTATATTTTCTTCCAAGCGAAGGCCACAAAACTTTATTTTATATGTGGCAGAAAACCCTTGGAAAAAATTGTAAAAAATCAATGAAAATTTAGAGAGACCTATAACTTGTACTTTGTTATACTGAAGTTGATTGGGCTACAAAACTGCATACTCAAACAAATTCAGAAAACCATAAATAAAAAAATTGAATTTTTTGCAAAATTTTCTCGAATTTAAGAAATTTTTCTAAAACGTTTTTGAGATTCGTTTCCGTAGTTTCACTTACAAATTTATAGACGTTTTTTTTAGTTATCCAAAATAATTTAACTTTTCGTGTCCGCTGCTGTAAATCAAGCGTTTTCCAATGCTTCTTGATTTTAAAGAGGACTAGCGTCTAAGCACATTTTTTTCAGTTCAACATTTGTTTGTTTGCAATTCTTCCAAGTAAAATAGTTTTATTGCTTGTTTTATCAACATGACTGTGTTTTTTTCTTGTTTTGTTTGATGATATTTTTGTATCTATCATCTATTTGTGATAGAGGTGCTATCTTTTCTTAATTTTGTGATTTTCACGTTTTTTGATGCTTCTTTGACAACCTATACTATATAGTATAAAAAATTATACAATTTAAAGAAATTATTTCTATAAATGTTTTTGCTTAACACATATTTTTGCGGTTTTATCGGTGCTTTCTATAGAATTTAATGTTTGTCACCTATTTGGTGAATAATAAACGAAAACATAGTGTAGGTAAAATATGAGTGGGCATCGGTTAGGAGTACGAGGGTCCAAGCAAAATTTATCAAATTTATTTGTGTTACTAATACCTAGTTTAATTTTTTACCCAGCTGTACTTATACATAGGGCAATATAACTTTGGTTCGATAACGGTTAGTTGTACAGGTATAAAGGAATCCAGATAGATATACTTCGACTTTCATACATATGTATACCAAAATCATCAGTATCGAAAAAATATTTGATTCAGCCATGTCCATCCTTCCGTACGCTAACACGATAACTTGAGCAAATATTGAGATATATTCACCAAATACGGTATAAGGGCTTTTGATATTGATGTATCTTGGAACGATTTTCAGCCATCCCTTGTCAAATTTGGCTTCGAAACAAACCGGTTTCGGCGTTGTGCCATCGTTCGAGAACGAAAATCGACACTGATTTGAGCTTTTGACATTGAAAATTAGTGAAGTCGGACCATAATCACACCCACTTTTTCGTTATCGAAAATTTAGAAAAATGGAAAAAATGAGATAGTGCAAAAACGAATTCCGCCAAGCTATTGAAATTTGGTAGGCGGATTGGTTTTATAGAGCAAAACATAAATTCCAAAAAATTTTTGAATATGGGCGTGGTACCACTCACATTTAGAAGAAAAAAATTTGGAAGTTTAACAAGCCGTAAATCAAAAGCCGTTAAAGATATTATACTGAAATTTGACAGAGACGCTACACTTTCCAAATTATATAGACTGAGCGAAGATAATTAAAATCGGTTAAAGACCACGCCCACTTTTTCTAAAGGTCTAATCTTAACAAAGTTTGCAATAACTATGGTATTCCACTACATTTGATTGATATTCTAACTCAGTAGTGGTATGGTTGAGCCAATAAAATTTTGTTCTGTTGTTGTTGTTGTATCAGTGCTTGTTGTTGTTGTTGCATTAACGATAAAGACACTCCCCGAAGGTTTCCGTTACAAAGCACCTTTGAGGTATTAACTCGATTATCTCGGGAACGATTAATATGACCATATTAAACCTTCTAGGCCATAACTTGAAGCTTCAACGCGGGTGGACCAAAGAGAAAGGGGTGTTAGAGATGTTGGCTCCACATTGTAATTGAAGAGCTGGTTGGTGTCATGTGAGGACACGTTACAAACAGGACGTACATTATGAATGTCGGGGCTGATTATGGATAGGTAAGAGTTTAACGCAGTGAGAGTGGGGAAGTTGATTTCTTCTACTGCGAGTTCAGTGTATTTGATTTTAAAAACGTTGCTCACCAGGAAATTTCTGGCATAGAGGTTCGCAGGCTTTTTGTGAATATCGCTGAAGGCCTTTTTGTGTTCTTCTACATGCAGCTGCATTCTCAGGCGCCGTATTTCCTCATAATAATGAGATTACTTATTTAGTTCCTGGGAGGCGGGACCTCTTTAATCAGATATCTGCTGGGATGCCCAGGCTTCTGGGTTTTAAACAAACCTGTTTGTTCAGCATTTCATTTCTCTCGCTTGTGGGTAGTACGCTCGCCTCACGGTGTAGGTAATGTTCTTGGGACATAAGAAGACAGCCCGTAGCATTTATAAGAGAGGTGTTTTGATAGGCCTTTTGTTTCTTTCATTGTGTATCTCAGCTCGGCGACTATATTTTGGATTCGTAGTATGTAGGCTTTATAATTGGTAAACAGCGTTTCTTAATATTTACGCCAAGTGCTGCCGGCAAGAGATATGAGTATTTGTTACGGCTCTGCATTTTAGGTACAATTGCGGATCCATGCTCGCCAAAATGTAGATTCGGATCGAACGTGACACCCAGAATTTTTGGATGTAACACAGCCGGCAGCGTAATGCCACCGACGTGGATGTGCAATATGGTCAACATTTGCCTTGTCCACGTTGTAAATAAGGACGACGAGCATTTGGTCGGTAACAATGTCAGGTTCCGCAAGGCGAAGAAACTGGAAATACTAGGGAGATAGTCCTTTATTTTATTGCAGAGCACATCAATGGGTGGGCCGGGACATGTTGCTATTATAGTGCAGTCATCGGCGTAGAATACAATTGTACCTCCCTAAAGTGGCGAAAGGAGTTTCGATATATAGACAGAAAGTATCAAAAGAAAGTGAAAATCGGTTGATGTAAGGAAAATCGACGAATATTTGGTGATAGTAAATGCTTAGTAAAATTCAAAAGTTAAAGCTAGTTCCAGATTTGCAATAAACTGACGAATGTCACTGTATACCATCCAGTGGCACCGCCGAGTATCGGCTGCTAAAGAAATAGGATTCCCCACGGGTAGGTGAGGCTGACAATTGGGTTGGAGAAGCTAAACATGGGACGCCCTTGAATCATTTGGGTATTTGAACGCCTCTTACGACAGGCATACCTCTCGTGGATATATTCAAAGCTGCTGGTAGTACACTAAGCTCTCTAGTCACTGGTCTATACGTACTCTGCAGTCAAATCAAACCCGTATCTCCAAAACGCGTGATTTCGTTTGAACTTCTTTGACATCTATCAATAATTTCTAGTCGTGAACTAGTATTTTTTCTTACATCTTTGGATTTTTCACTGTTGGCTATTTGCATTAGTCCGAACCATTTGAAAGATGTGTATATCTCAATTTTCATTTTGTCCCACGAACATTCTTATAAAATTTCATGCAAAAACATCAATGTTAGGACTGATCGGTCGCCATTTAGTGGTGCTGCGTAGAGTTGTAAAATGCATGAAGCTTCAATTGCGTGTAAGGCATGTGAAACGATTAGTGTTTCGGTTCTTTGGGGCGCTTTCTGTTGCTGTTTTTCAAACGAGCTGGCCTAATGTACAGACATAATTGTGAGTAAACGCATAACCATAACACGAACGCGCTATATTGGCGCCAATTAAATAGGTCATCCCATGGGAAGAACAATTTAAAGGAGGGGTAAGGATGGATGTGTTACAGAAATCATATTGCTGGATACTACCCTTGTATATGCACTTATGTACATTTATGTCAAGGCCAGTGCCCATCCTAAAGCAAATATCCTGCTAAGAGAGCATTATTACTTTGGCGAAACATTTGCTCTAATTTCCTTTCAAATCACTAGCGTGCGAAGCAAGCTAGAAGTTTTATCAGAAACTTGTTGAGCCTTTTGTTATAGCTTTTGAGTGTGGAAGTATGTACGTATAAGCATGTATGTCTGGTATCCTTTTAGGTGCGTAATATACACACTAGGGAAGCTCCATATTATCATATTAATTGTATAAATTGGCATAACAGCGAATTTCTATGCATAAAGGTGCACCCTGGAGTTAAGAATGTGATAAAAGACCAATCATTTGTGGACAGGCATGTACATTAGACTGGGTCAGTGCCACTGAGAAATAAAAAAACTGGCCATACACTGCTCGTAAATTTTAAGCTTATGCTCAGAGGGTCTCGGAAATATTTATTTTTTTTATACCTTGGTTATTTGACATGTGATTTATAAAATTTATGTGTCATTGTTTTGGTCTTGTGAGTCCTTTTAATGCCCTTTTGAGCCCTGCAGTCGTTTACACATAGTCGTTTTTTCATAGTTTGATTAAACTTGAAGCATAATTCAAGGCGCCACATTTGTTTAACTGACAAAATCGATACATCTTTCTTATAAATCGAAGTCCTTAAATATCAATAATAAAATTGCAGTTTACTATGAATCACTTGAAATTAAACTTAATTAAATATTTACTTTAATATAGCCAAAACTTTTTGACATTTATTCAAAAAAGGGTAGTTTGTGTGCGTGTTCGCTGTCAACCATCCGTTTTAAAATGCGTTCAGCGAGATCATTCCACCACATCAGATATTGATTAAGTTCAAACGATGAATAAGGCCAGCTTTGGCATGCCTGCCTACGTATATTTGATTTCGGCCCCATGTACACATTGAAACAGAACCGATTAAAGCCACATATGTACATCTTTTGAAACATATTTTGTTCTTAAAACTTTTAAATTATTGGTAAAAACAATATTAAATATCGACTGCTGAATGGAATGTCACCCTATCTCGGCTGACGTTTTAAAAACGCCATATCTCAGAAAAAATTTTAATAATGCCCTTTTTCAGAATTGGTTTCTAAAACGCCCTATCTCAGAATTCAGTTAAAGAACTTGATTCAAAAACGCCCTATCTGCGCTCAAACTCAAAACGTTTTGACATAGGCTAAGGCGTTTATGAAAGAAATTTTAAGATAGGGCGTTCTTAAAGCGAGGTTTGAGATAGAGCCGTTTTGAAACCAATTCTGGAATAGAACTTTATTTTCTTAGATATGATGATATTCCACTCAGCAGTCGATATATGCATGTTGTCCCACTACACTCAGCCGAGTTTGTACCTGTCAAGTTTATTTGGTGAAGTGGACCAGAGATCGCTCAATTTTAAGAAATGATATTAAGGATGCGACTGCATACATTGATAGCTTCTTGCCTACATTTCAGGTCCTTACGACAGTATTTTTAAGAAATAGAGGAAGCGGCGATGATGTCAAAAATCGAGAGGACGGGAGAGACAAAGAGACAGAGAGAGAGAGACAGCAAGAGATGCATGGAGAAAGGGAGAAGAGGCTAATAAAAGGAAGAGGGAAGGGTTGAGAGGAGGGAGCAGATAGATCAAAATTAGGACGGAACAACTTATGCTGGGTCTGCTAGTTATATAAATTGAAAAAAAAAAACTCTCAGCGACTTTTAAAATATTTTTTTCCGCCCAGTCTTATGTAATGAATAAGTAAAAGCTAATAATTCTTACTAGAAACTGCAAAAGTGGGCTTGTGCATATTTTCGCATTTCAGTGCTAATTAAAATCTCCAACTTTCCGTAAGAAACAAAATAAAGCCAATTTGGTTGTGAAAGCCAAAGTACTAAATTGAAAAAATTGCAGGTATAAAAATATTTTTACTAACTTCATTCCTTTCTTTATTTTGCAGAAAACTGTCGCACTCAACGAGTTTAATACTCGATGCAAAGTCAACGCAACAGCAACGCAATCGTCTCGACGCAAATAATCGGCATTATCGACGTAAAGGTAGTTCAAATAATAATAGCTCAAAATATGTAACAACACCGTTAGCGCCAATGACTGATAATAATATAGTAGAAAGTAATTTTGTTAATGAAGAAGATCAAGAAGACTGTTGTCCACAAATTAAATTCAATGAAACGCTATTCTTTTTGGATGGTGTACGTTCAATTGATTTTGTGCTTGCCTATAAAGTAGATCCGTTGCCAAATCAGGAGGCACTGAATGCACATAAACGATTCAAGTTTGAATCGAATCTAGCGGAAAATGGATTACATATGGAATTGGATTATAAGGAGGAGCAGCAGATACATTTTGTTAAGGTGAAATAAAAATTTATCTATTTCATTTTTCATTTTGCTAAACATATTGTTTTATTTTGTTAGATACATGCACCATTGGATGTACTACGTCGCTATGCTGAAATTCTAAAGCTACGTATGCCCATGAAAGAAGTAAGAGACATGATTATTTGTGATTATTTTATTGCTATGGGTGGAGGAAGTTTTTGGGTGGCAGAATTCAGTTTTTATGACCCGTTTCACAGATAATGCACTTTCTTCATCAGGTTTAAGGATATCGCTTTCGTCATTTCCCTCGCTTATAATGGTCGCTCCTATAATTTAAATACGATCTGTAAGTTGGCTAAAATGTACCCGTTGCCTTTTGGAACCTTCAGTCATAGCGTATAGATAAGTTCCTATTTGCAATGGTTTCCTTTATATTGTGGAATATTTCACTTTGACTTATTATACAAATTATGTATATACAAATATTATATCTACATACATACATGTTTATGCATAAGAAGGGGTTAGTCTCCATTAGAAACAAAAAAAATTTTTTTAAAAGCTGTCTCTAAATTTGCTTAAGTTGAGTCTTAGCTACCCCGTTAGGAAAAGCTCACTAGGAAAACATGAAAATCCGTTGTAATACCACACGAGATAGCGGTGATATAGCCATAGCTACTTAAAAATCTATAGTTTCTAGTAAATCCGAACTGAACTCTGCCTACTAATAAGCCGAAACCGAACTTTCGCCTAGTTCTGCCAAAAGTTGGACAGTCGAACGTGTCGCAGGAAGGATTTTATATATTAAGAACGTAGCGGATGCTCGCTACAGTGACACTCTGTACGAATGCATCATGCGCTCTAACGTTTTTAGGAGAAGCGAAGCCCCTCGGGCGTACGTTGAGAGCCCTTACCAGCCTTTCCAACAAAGGTAGCTTTGACTATATTTCAATAGTTCGGTAAGTAGCGAAAGAACATTGTCAGTCAGCCCTGGAGACCTGCAGGGGTTGCTAGAACTAATAGCCGGCGTCAGTTCTCTTCCCGCAAAAGGAAGGATACCACTGATCCGGCAACCGTCGGCGATACATGCTGCGGTTACTGCGACACCGGGACATAAGGAAAATAATTGTGCAACAACAGTAAAAATGATTCCTGGCTACTCATCATCCAGCTAACTTCCACATTTTTCAAATGCCCAAAGGCGCAGGATTCCTTAAGATAATTTTGCTGACCCTCTGTTGAAGGGCCGCCTATTTAAAGTTCAAAGGTCGACCAGAGATTCCACTTGTTCTTCCCCCTATAAGTTTTCGTTGGGCAGGACTATTGGAAGGTGCTTTTAATGGCCGAGGTTGACACAGCTGCAAATTAGTCCAAACCCACGGCAGGAACTGCCGGCAATATCACCTCCAACTTCTTGCAACACAGGATGCTTTTAGGGTTTCTAAAATATATCTTATCAAAGAACTGAATGAACCAGTGATAAGAGAAAGTTGTTAGTTAGGAACCCTCCAACCTCATATCCGATCCTTCAGTTCTCTACAAGGTTAGATTTGGTTAACAGGGCGTGCATGAGAACTTCTCAAAATTGCTTTCGAATACATTTTGTCCATAGTGAATGTCTTCGGCAAGTACCGGGCGAGCTCACGTTCATTGAACCATGTAGCTACTTCCTTATTAATCTTCAATAAACCAGTTTTGAGGTATCTTGATGAAATTTGGTATGTAGGTTCCTGGGCACTCATCTCAGATCGCCACGCCCACTTTTTCGATATCGAAAATTTCGAAAAATGGAAAAAGTGCGATAATTCATTACCAAATACGGATAAAGCGATGAAACTTGGTAGGTGAGTTGAACTTATGACGCAGAATAGAAAACTAGTAAAATTTTGGACAATGGGCGTGGCACCGCCCACTTTTAAAAGAAGGCAATTTAGAAGTTTTGCAAACTGTAATTTGGCAGTCGTTGAAGATATCATGATGAAATTTGGCAGGAACGTTACTCTTATTACTATATGTACGCTTAATAAAAATTAGCAAAATCGGAGAACGACCACGCCCACTTTTTGAAAAAAAAAATTTTTTTAGTCAAATTTTAAAAGAAAAGGTAATATCGTTACAGTATATAAGTAAATTATGTCAACATTCAACTCCAGTAATGATATGGTGCAAAAAAATACAAAAATAAAAGAAAGTTTCAAAATTGGCGTGGCTCCGCCCTTTTTCATTTAATTTGTCTAGGATACTTTTAATGCCATATGTCGAACAAAACATTACCAATCCTTGTGAAATTTGGTAGAGGCTTACGTTCTAGGACGACTACTGTTTTCTGTGAAAAAGGGCGAAATCGGTTGAAGCCACGCCCAGTTTTTATACACAGTCGACCGTCTGTCCTTCCGCTCGGCCGTTAATACGATAACTTTATCAAAAATCGATATATCTTTACTAAACTCAGTTCACGTACTTATCTGAACTCACTTTATATTGGTGTAAAAAATGGCCGAAATCCGACTACGACCACGCCCACTTTTTCGATATCGAAAACTACTAAAAATGAAAAAAATGCCATAATAATATACCAAATACGAAAAAAGGTATGATTCATGGTAATTGGATTGGTCTATTGACGCAAAATATAACTTTAGAAAAAAACTTTGTAAAATGGGTGCGACACCTACCATATTAAGTAGAAGAAAATGAAAAAGTTTTGTAGGGCGAAATCAAAAGCCCTTGGAATCTTGGAAGGATAACTGTTCGTGGTATTACATATATAAATAAATTAGCGGTACCCGACAGATGATGTTCTGGGTCACCCTGGTCCACATTTTGGTTGACATCGCGAAAACGCCTTCACATATACAACTACCACCACTCCTTTTTAAAACCCTCATTAATACCTTCAATTTGATACCCATATCTTACAAACACATTACAGAGTCACCCTGGTCCACCTTTATGGCGATATCTCGACAAGGCGTCCACCTATAGAACTAAGGCCCAATCCCTTTTAAAATACTCATGATACCCATATCGTACAAACAAATTCTAGAGTCAGCCCTGGTCCATCTTTATGGCGATATCTCGAAAAGGCGTCCACCCATAGAACTAAGGCCCACTCCGTTTTAAAATACTCATCAACACCTTTCGTTTGATACCCATATTGTACAAACGCATTCTAGAGTCACCCCTGGTCCACGTTTATGGTGATATCTCGAAAAGGCGTCCACTTATAGATTTAGGACCACTCCCTTTTAAAATACTTATTAACACCTTTCATTTGATACCAATAACAAATTCTAGAGTCAACCCTGATCCACCTTTATGGCGATATCTCGAAAATGCGTCCACCTATAGAATTAAGACCCACTCCCTTTTAAAATACTCATTAACACCTTTCATTTGATAGCCATATCCAACAAACAAATTCTAGAGTCACCCCTGGTCAACCTTTATGGCGATATCTCGAAAAGGCGTCCACCCATAGAACTAAGGCCCACTCCCTTTTAAAATACTCATTAACACCTTTCATTTAATACCCATATCGTACAAACAAATTCTAGAGTCAACCCTGATCCACCTTTATGGCGATATCCCTAAATGGCGTCAACCTATGGAACTATGGGCCACTCCCTCTTAAAATACTCTTTAATACCTTCCATTTGATACACATGTCATACAAACACATTCCAGGGTTACCCTAGGTTCATTTTAGTACGAGATGATTTTCCCTTATTTTGTCTCCATAGCTCTCAACTGAGTATGTAATGTTCGGTTACACCCGAACTTAACGTTCCTTACTTGTTTATATGTAATTAAATAGGAGCGAAAGATCAGGTTTCCTTACCTACGCCAGACTACCAAAAATCTGAGTTATCTTATTAGCACCCCAAGCCATCCACGGTGAAAGTGATGAATAGACGTTGTAATAGCACAATGGCTTGTGTGGACGGCAGTAAGCTTTGTCCAGTTTGAGGAGGAAGTTTGTTCCTTTCCACATCTCATATTGGTATGCAATTTCTCCAGATGACATGGCGCACCAACGGTCAGATCGACTCCTACCCCTTGCTTCGCAAATACCTTGCCAAAGACGACCCCATTCCATCGTCATAGGACCAAAACCTCTTACAAATTACCGTGGACTCTCTCGACGCTGACTGTAATCACTCCTTGCTGTTGAAAAGTCGCCACAAATATTTAGCGTCTTAAACACAATTCTTTCATTCTTCTAAAAACAGCCAAAAAGGATTTTTTCAATTTCGTTATTTGATATTTGATTAATAAAATTGATATCAATTATTCGGTAAAAACGCCTAAAGAGCTCGCACAGCCAAACAGAAAAAGTAGACGGATCTATGGGTTATAACATATCTATTCACGTATGTTTCGATGATCTGAGACCGGGTGAAAGTATAGGTTTTTTTCAAAGTAAATCCGTTTTCACATGTGGCTTTAAAATTTATCAGCCCTACAAACACAAATTTTGTTCACTAAGAATAATGTTTTTATCGGACAGATAAACTTTTAAGCTTACTTAAGACAACGGTTGTTGTTGTTGTTGTTGTAGCGATAAGGACACTCCCCGAAGGTCTTGGGGAGTGTTATCGATGTTGATGGTTCTTTGCCGGATGCAGATCCTGTACGTTCCGGTACCAAGCCTGACCATCTCGGGAACGAATTGTTATGACCACATGCGATCTTCTTGGCCATAACCACCCTCCAACCCCCTACATCCATAAGGAGTTCGGGGTCGCCAGAGCCTCGACTGTTAATAAAACAGGATTCGCCACGGATAGGTGAGGTTGACAATTGGGTTTGGAGAAGCTATATATTGCGCTGGCAACCTGAAAGGAGATGCGCTACACAACCTTTTGAATCTATTTGGTATTTTAGTCGCCTCTTACGACAGGCATACCTACCGCGGGTATATTCTAACCCCTAACCCGCTGGGGGAGGCAACGGTCCTTAATAGTTTAGTTATAGAACTTCTCTGACTGTGTAGTTTATAATAATAACACGATTTTCTCATAATTTACACTATATTCATACTTTAGTTGTTAAGAAAATATTGGATGTTGTAATATGTTTTTACAAAAAGCATTAATTATTTGCCAAATTCTATTTCAAACATATTGCACTACAATTACAGGAACTTTGTAGGACCACATCTTACAGCAATTACAGTCGTTTTCAACATGCAGCGCAGTTTCTTTCACGAAAGGTCTGAATAACATACATACACACGCGCTCTTGTTTCACATTAATTCCAATATAATTTAACGCTGCTCACTATTGACAAAACTTATTTTCTTAAACATTTTCAACTGCTTCAGCTCAACAAATTATTCCTTTAAACAAATTAATTGTTTATTTGCGCTGCTGTTGTTATGTGCAATAATTTCCAGTATAAACTTTTTATACTCAGCGTGCTTTGCACGCTTTTAACTTTGATTGGATAACTTTTCGTTGTACAGGTATAAAGGAATCGAGATAGATATAGACTTCCATATATCAAAATTATCAGTATCGAAAAAAATTTGATTGAGCCATGTCCGTCCGTCCGTCCGTCCGTTAGCACGATAACTTGAGTAAATATTGAGATATCTTCACCAAATTTGGTACACGAGCTTATCTGGACCCAGAATAGACTGGTATTGAAAATGAGCGAAATCGGATGATAACCACGCCCAAATTTTGGAAAACACAAAAAATCTGATAATTTAGTAGATAATACACCTAGAATTTAGTAAATAATACACCTTGAAATTAGACATGAGGACTGATATTGAGACTCTTGATAAAAATTTGGAAAACATGTTTAAAATAGGCGTGGCACCGCCCACTTGTGATAAAATCAATTTTACAAATATTATTAATCATAAATCAAAAACCGTTAAACCTATCGTAACAAAATTCGGCAGAGAGGTTGCCTTTACTATAAGGAATGCTTTGAAGAAAAATTAACGAAGTCGGTTAAGGACCACGCCCACTTTTATATAAAAGATTTTTAAAAGGGTTGTGGACGAATAAAATAAGCTATATCTTTTCAAAAAAGGGCTTTATATCAATGGTATCTCATTTCCCAAGTGGATATAAAACAATAAATAGGAAAAACTTCAAATTTTAAAAAACTGGTCTGGCATCGCCCCTTTTATGACTAAGCAATTTTCTATGTTTCGGGAGACATAACTCGAAGAAAAATTAACGGATCGTAATGAAATTGGGTACACACATTTTCCCTATAGCAGGAAATATTTCTAGAAAAAATGGACGAGATCGGTTAAAGACTACGACCACTTTTCTATAAAAGATTTTTAAAAGGGTCGTAGACGAAAATAATAAGCTATATCTTAGCGAAAAAGAGCTTTGGATCAATAGAATTTTACTTTTTGAATTGAATTATAACATTAAATTGGAAAACACTAAAATTTTTGAAAATGGGTGTGGCACCGCCCCTTTTATGACTAAGCTATTTTCTATTTGTCGGGAGCCAGAACTCGAAGAAAAATTAACATATCGTAATGAAATTGTGTACACATATTTTCCTTATAGCAGAAAATATTTCTAGTAAAAATGGACGGGATCGGTTAAAGACCACGGCAACTTAGATATAAAACAAGTCTAAAAGGGTTGTAGCCTAGAATAATAAGCAATAACTTAGCAAAAATAGTTTTGAATCAATGATATTTCACTTATCAAGTTTTATTGTAAGAGGAAATCGGGAGACATTTTTTTTAAACGGGTGGTGCCATGTGTTATGTAGAAAAGTAATTTATCTGAAATGAAATGTGCAATTTAAGCTCACGCTGAGTATATAATGTTCGGTTACACCCGAACTTAGACACCTTGACTTGTTTTCTATTTACGTTTTAACTGTACTTTTACTAATATTTTCTTAACACCTAATTTTTACAAAAATTAACAAAAAATTTGAATATGCTTGTTTTTAGATTCCTGGTATGTCCGCTGTGAATCGTTCTACCCGCAGTATGTTCTCTAGTCTCAAAAGTGTTGTACAATTTTTCCTGCGCAATATATTTGTGGATGAAAAATATTTTCCCCGTCGTGCACATCGCTTTACTGCCATCTATAGTCGTGATAAGGAGTATTTGTAAGTGTAATTAAATAGAAAAATATTTATTTTATATTCTTGGGTATGCTTTCCTTAATTTGTAGATTCGATATTAATCATCGCTGCTTCTTCACCAATTCCGTCTGCTCACGTATTGTACAATTCATTCTGGATCGCCAATATTTCGAAGATCGTAGTAAGGATCCACGCGCTTTCGGCATCGATCGCTTGGTAGCGTTGAATGTTTATTGCGCAGCCTATGCCCTGCATGATGTGAGTGAAAACTTGTAAATTATTGTTTATTGTTTCTTTTGATAAAACAGTTTAAAATCAGCGATCGCAATAACACGATCGATTCCAATAACACTTTGATAACAAGCCGATAACTTGTTAATAACACACCGATATCAATTCAAATTGATAACTTTCGATAATAAGGCGATAACTTTTCGAAAGAAAAACTACCTGTTTTCGATTACAAATCGATTTTTTTTCAATAATAAACCGATAACTCATCGATAACAATTGTGTCGTTAATAAGTCGATAACCAGCCGATAAAACGTCGACAACAAACCAAAAACGACCCTATAACTTTTCGTATTCTGAAATAAGTTTTTCCGAACCCTGCAAAATGATTCCAAATAGTCACAGAAATAATCCCTTCGTAGTTGCTAATGTAATATCAAAATAGTTCTGGAATAATCCTAAGATAATTCCAAATTAAGCTCAAAATAGCCCGAAAATTATCTCGAAGTAGTCGTGCAAACAATACCGAGTTGTTATTTAACACTCGAAGTAGTACCTATAACAATTCCAAAAAAAAAAAAAACAAAAACTAAATAATCCCGAAATCATCTCAAAAAAGTCCCAGAATGATTTCAGCATTACAAAAAAAAAATGTCTTGAAATGATCCGAAAAAGTCCAGAAATTATCTCAAAATGGTCCCGGAAATAGCCCCAAAAAATATACCATCGAGACGCAATGATGTGGTGGTAGCATGCTCCGCCTAACACACCTAAAGTTGTGGGTGCAAGTCCCGGGCAAAGCAACATCAAAATTTAGAAAGAAGTTTTTCCAATTAGAAACAAGTATTTTTTGAGTGGGGATGCCACTCGACAATGGCTTGACAAACACTGCAAGTATTTCTGCCACAAAAAGCTTCTCAGTGAAAATTTATCTGCCTGGCAGCTGCCGTTCGGAGTCGGCAAAGAGGTAGATCCCGTCCCGCCAATTTTTAGGAAAAATTGAAAAGAAGCACAACGCAAATCGGAAGAGAAGCTCGCCCTAAATCCACTCGGCGTTAAATCGGACCGACTATTTATATATTTTTTTCGCTTCTTCGCCGTATTCCCTTTCCGCCCCCTTTTTTCCTCGTTTTGCTTGCGCAGGGATTCTCCGAAGGTGTTGGGATGTTTTATTGATATTTATCGTCCTTTGCCGGATATATTGATACGTTACGTTCCGAAAACAGGCACCGTTAAGGTACTAAGATTTGAGCAAGTTGAACTTTATAGGTCATCCAACTCCCTACTTACGTATGGAGCCAAAGCATGCCCTGCTAAATAATCCGAGTTCGCCACGGGTAGGTGAGGCTGATAACTATCCACTCTCTTTCATCCTTCACATTCATTTCCTTCCCACTTTTTGTATCCCAAATGGTTCATTAATTTTCCTCTCATGCTACACACTCCTGTATTGCAATTGCAGCCGTACAACATTCTGCAGCATCAACACCACATAAATTCAGACTGTGGGTTGCACAAGGCGAGTAATCTTTTAATAGGATTTCATGTTTACCTAGAGTATGGCAAATTAAATCAGCGATTTCCTCACCAGTTTTTTGGCTACAATCAAAGCCAAAAACCGTTTTCAAATTGTAAAATTTGTTACTTTCGAATTGAAATGGAGGTAGCTCAAAATGAACGCAGTCTGTTCAACGTGACTAGCATCAGGCGTAGCATCAACGATAATAGTAAAATACTTGGCTTTCTTCCGTTGATTTTATATAGATAATAGCAAAATACTTGGCTTTCTTCCGTTGATCTAATATAGTTTCCCTCACGTGTTTTGCACAAATTTCTATAAACTCGTTCTGAATGTCTGGGGAAAGATAGTGAACTTGTAAAAGTTTGTGCTGCTGTTGTGAAATCCTAACTTTCCCCAAATGATTTCTAAGTATCGGATCATAATGGCTTATGAGTTCTAAGAGGCCCAAAAAATTTGTATATACTTTCGCCTCTGAAAGCTAGGCCTCTTTCACCCAAAAATAAAGTAGTGTCTAAAATTCTATATAAAATTTCTTTCCCCTTTTGAGTTTCAGTGATTAGCTGTTCATTGATAAGTGTATCAATTGTAGCCTCCTTTTGAATTAAATTTTGTAAAGATCGCCACTGAATATAACATTTAATGTGATCACAACAAATTTTAGGTCGATTTAAAGTATTGGTCCTTAACAGACGACATGGTAGGCAATAAAAAGTATTGATAGTGGCACTCCACACCAACCAGTCACACTCCACTTTCTCTCCATTTGGCAAGATTCTGTTTAACAACGAGGTAGGAAATGCGTCATGACGATCAC